>NW_027114646.1:248504-264021 GCF_000696795.3 Halyomorpha halys
CAACGTTTTGGCTCTCAGGCCATTTTCAAGAAGAGAACCTTAAATATTTATGTCATGTTCAACCTACGTTTTTTAATCAAGTCAATCTCATGACTATGCTAGTTTATACTTGTTTCAGTATCTCTAACTTCCTTATTATTTTGATTTGTGTTTTATGATAGTTTGTATATACAAATGTCTTTTTATAACTCAACCTTTTGTTTTGTCTGCATTTCTCTTCTTTACTTATTCTGCATATTTTTATTTGTGCCCTGATAAAGACTTTGGCGTTGGCCATCAATAAATATTTATTTTTTCCTTTACAGGACATCTTACAATCCCATTTCAAGTCAATAAAATATTTCTTATTAGGGCTTTATATCTCTATTTCCCATTAGCTACAACCAATTACCCTATTGATTTGAGCAATCCATTCACCTGTGGTGCTATGTGACTCCTTAATGAACTATAATACTCACCTGTCCCAGGCATCAATTTAGCGGTTATCACTTCGGGACGTGACCACCTCACGCGAGCTCATTGATTGCCTTACCAATAACGAGTCAAATCGACTCCCATATCGCAATGACCTCCATAACTTTCCTATGCAAAGATCATATTGAATATAGCTGAGAAGGTAATAAATAACCTTAATTATAGTCACTAGCAATATTGGAATTCAGCAAATTATCTTCATTTAAGTGGAATATAATTGAATATCATAATTAGATAAACAAATGAGATAAAGAATATAGAAATTTCGGCGGCTGCTATACATTCTTCCAATATAGAACTAGGAATATATCTTAACTAATAACCAGAGGATGTATCCTAAACCAATACATTTTTAAAGGCCTAGATTTTAGATTAGATTAGATTTTTATTCAGGGCGATCAACATCTAGGTTATTACACCCTTTTTACTTCATCTATCTTCTTGTCTTTGACATTTGATGGTTGAATGAAGACTATTTCCTTTCTTACACTGGTCAGTATTGGTGGATTATATTTTAGTATAAAGTTGAGCTTCTTTCAGAAATTTTATTATTTTGTCTATGGATTCTGCTGAGTCTTTAAGGGCCAATTCTCTTGTACGTGGACTTTTATTATTTTCGAAGGCTTGACGAAATGATGGGCATTCTTCAATTATATGCTTTATTGATAATGGGGAGTGACAGGTTTGGCATATAGGCTGGTCCTCTTTTGTGATTAAGTGAAGGTGAGTTAATTTGGAATGTCCTATTCTTACTCTTGCAACAACCACTTCTTCTCTTCTGTTTCCCCTTATGGCACTTGTCCACTTTTGTGTATTTTTTTTTTTACATTTCTTAATTAATTGGTGAGTGGTACGGCAGCCCACATTGAATACCAACTTTTTCGGTTTCTGTTCCTTAAAAATGCCTTTGTGTCTTTCGGCTCGTAAATTTGGAGTAGTGGAACGTTCATTGTAGCAGCCTCTTTTGCCGCTTTATCCGCTGCCTCATTTCCAGCTATTCCTGAGTGCCCTGGAGTCCAGAGAAAGGAAACACTTTTTTTATGATGTTCTAGCATGTCTATATAGTTATGAATTTTGTCTATCGTAGGTCCGCTTTGATTGAAGTATGATAGACTCTGGAGTGCAGACATTGAATCTGTACAAATGAGTATGTTTGAGTATTCACTTTCTATAGATAAATGAAGTGCTGTTGAAATCGCCTGAAGTTCAGCTGTAAATATTGTTGAGTATGTGGGAAATTTATATTTTTTGGGTGTCCCATGTATTATTATTGCAAAACCAACATTTTCATTTTGTTTGGAGCCGTCAGTGTAAATTATTTCATAATTTGAATATTTTTGTATCTTCTTTAAGAATTTTATTTTATTTGCATTTTTAAAGGCCTAGGTAGATCAACCGTTCATATCAACCGTCAATTTCACCTAATTACTATCACATAATAATAAAATAAAGTTTACATTTATAATTATGCAAAAGTAACAAACATTTAGATGGTTCTAAATGATGTTACACTGTATTTGGTGACATAAAAAGGCAAGTCTGCGTTGCTTATTACTTAAAATGTACTCATTGAGTGAAGTACAGAGAGAAGATAGTATATTTTCTATTTAATTACCTCATTTCCTCTATTTTGCGGATTTGAAGATGTAAAATATAAAATTTACAACATTGTTGATGCATTTTAGTGCAATCATCTAATATCACCAAGTTGTTAAGGATACATAAATTTCAATGTCGCTTCTTTGTATACACATGGTCTTTCAGTTTATCGTAAAAAAAAATGCGATGTGTATTCTTGGTCATCAAAGCAGAGGTAACCTATCGAGGGTGAGAAATTCTCGTTGAATTAAAGAGGAAGGTCGTCTGATACCTAACTGCGTTTTATGGGTTGTGAAGTTCGTTCCTCAAGCCGAATAATTCCTCGCATGGTCAATTCGATCGTATAATCATGAGGATTATTACGCATAGTTCTTAGCAACTAAAGAATTAACCTACCACTTCTGCAACAATGGTAACAAACATCAGAAAACGGAGTAATACGTTACTTTAAGAACCAAATGTAAGAGGAAAATTACGAATAATGCTTCCATGACCTGTCAGCAGTGACACGAGAGAAGACAATTGAAGAGAGTAAAATGCTTCTCTCATGCATAGTATGGGAAACAGCCCGTGAGCTTCGTGTCTTCTCTTTAATTCAGATATTTTCTCCTTTAGGATTATGATAAGAATTAATTAGGATTAGGATAACTATGTGATGAAGAGGGGACAAGGATATTCCAAAAATCCTTCCCTGATTAACCATTTTAGTGCCTAACGAAGATATATTGGAAAGGCAAGGTGTTATATCTGTGAACTTTGTTCAATAATTCAACCTGGTTTTCTATTTGATCTGTTGACACATACCCTTTCGCAATGCCAAAAAAGAGCTAAATTCGTGTACAAAATCCATTATGGATAGAACCAAAATTATAATTTATTAAAATGATTTCAATTTGCGCCATGAATCCCCTGAAGGGACATACATCCGGTAAATATAATTCAACTAATAGCATTACGGCGTATAAGATGGGCATGTAAGGTTGTAGGGCTTTTTAACGAGCGGATCCCTAAAATGTTAATAAACACTGAACCAACGAGTAAACGTTCGAGGTGTAGATCTAAACGTAGATGGGAGGATTGCGTTAAAACAAATTTAGTGGAGTCGGGTTTGGAGGGGCATCACTGGAAGGATGTATGCAGAGAGCGTTTGGTGGTATCGGCATCGAACCTTCGGGTTCGTTAGGCCTTTATTATTATTATTAAAATGATTGTTTGAGAGTGGTTTATTTCATTACTAACACATACAATTTTGATCCGATAATCTCTCAACTTTTATTTTCAGAAAACTCTCCAACGTTTTGGCTCTCAGGCCATTTTCAAGAAGACAACCTTAAATATTGATGTCATGTTCAACCTACGTAACACAGATTCAGTCATAAATGATGTTTGTAAGTGGGATAAGAGAAAATTATTTCTGTGAAGAAGTTTTAAATTTAAGATATAAAAAGTTATATATGACATGGGCAATTAGCCTGCAAAGAACATTTTAAAGAACATGACATCAATATTTAATTATATATAAGGTGGTCTCCTTGAAAATGGCCTGAGGGCCGAAACGTTGAAGAATTTTCTGAAAATAAACGTTGAGAGATTATTGGATCAAATGTTTATGTGCTAATAGAAAAATTAGAAGTTAATTGCTTCCTTGACTCAACCATAATTCAAACCCAATGCTCTTAGACAGTTTTCTCGCCACTTAGGCATCGCACTGATAATATCGTTGTTTATAATGTTTGGATACTGTCAACGAAGATATTTGGTGGTGTATACAATCCCATCATATTATTCGATATATTGTATGTTTTATATGTATATATAATTGACCGTATAATTTCAAATATGAAGAAGAAGCTAGGGTTGCGGTCAAAAAGAACAAAAATAGTTTTCTACTATTTACTATCCGACGTTTCACCCCACTTTGTAGGGCACCACCAGGTCTAAAAAGATACAAAAACAACTAAGAACATTTTAAATAGTAAGATAATAAGATATTGTACAAAAAGGTAAATTAATGTGGGGTAAATATCAATGGAAAAAAATAAGTAAAAAGAAAATTATGAAATAAAATAAAAGGAATGAAAAAATGAAATAATATTAATTTATTATATTTTGTTTTGCCATATCTATTTTTCTGTTTTGCGTTTTATATGCGTCTCCTGTAGTTTTTTAACCGTATAATTTACATATTTCTTTATTCTTATCATTGTTTATTTTATATTAACACTATTTTAGTTCTTCCTTCCTTTTATTTGTATATAATTTTCTTTTCGTTTATTTTTTACATAATATTTACCATGCATTAATTTACCTTTTTGTATCTTATTATTGAAAAGTTGTTCGGACGATAAGTTTGATTTATGAAAAACTTTATTTCAAAAGCCATAGGACGTACAGATGTCTGCCAGCACTCAAATTAAAGCTAGTTTAATTTACTATAAAATAGTATATAACGTTTATCTTTGTAGGAGTCGTAGTTTTTATGAAACATGACAAAATAAACTCACAAACTGTTAATTGGTAGTTTTTCGTGTAAAATGTTCGATGTTTGAAAAAATATATCTCTAGACTCATAAGACGCACATATATCTGCCACCACTCAAAATAAAGGAACTTTACCTTACTGCAAAGTAGTTTATGACAATTATGATATTCGCATATGAATATAAATTTGGCAAGTGAACATTAGTCCGAACAACTATAAATCAATTTATTTTAGGAAATATCATGAACACTACTACTCCTACGACGATAAACGTCATGAACTACTTTATAGCCCATTAAACTAGCTTTATCTTGAGTGCCAATAGACATTTGTACATCAAATGGTTTTTGAGATATAGATATTCAAAATAAATTCACTAACTACTGATCTTTAAGTACGTTCTGTACAACATTTTTATGAAATGTTTTATGCATTCCTTTAAAGGCGAGCAAGTTCCTGTGCAGTTACGATAGCTGTTCTACCTGGGAGGACTAGTGCTTCTCTTGCAGCTTTGTCGGCCACCTCATCTCTTGTAATATCAACATGTTAATTTATGCTTGTAAATATGTATGGTTTTCACTAAACCAATACAAAATTTAAGTGAAATAATTTAATACTGGTTCTTGGACTGTCATTTGTATCGTGATCGCTTGTCGATTTACTCATTAGTAGCCGTACAAGAGAGATACTTTATATTTCTTCTTAAAATTTTTTTCCTTTGAGGTTAATGACTTCCAATTTAATGAAAATTCTTTATTAAAATTATCACCACCTGGTACAACGTTTCGAGACCACAGTCCCATATTCATGCACTTTAACCTATAACAATAACAAAACTATCATAACACGCATGTCCATCTCTATTCATTATAGTTCACACAATTATATTCACCTCATAATTTCTTCTAAGAAATCATGTCACAATTTGTGCATCTTCACTACTCCTTAGCACAGCCATCACTCTATATTTCTTACTACCTCTTTGGACCTTATCTCATCTCCAGTGTGCTGTTTGGTTCTTTATCGATAAATTTGAGTGGGATTTATATCAACAATTTATTAAACACCCAATTAATGAAAACAGAAATAAAACCAATCCTAGTGTGCTGTTTGGTTACCTCCCTGTTTTTTACAAGTCCTGCTTTGTATTTAACATTAACTTAGTGATTTTTTACTTAAACCCGTTTATTTCATCTGATTTTTATGTTTATAATTTGAGTCTATTTATAATGTCAGAAGAATGTGTATTTAGGTGTATAGTGTCAGTTTTGTAGTTTACTGTGTTTTGTATGTTTTTTGTTTTATATACATATAGCTTCTAGAAATCTTCTGCTTTTTGTATTTTGTGCTGTATCAATTATTTTTGGGTTTTCGAAATTGAATTCGTGGTTCAGTTTTATACAGTGGTAGGCTGAGCTGAAAGAGCTGTGCAATTTATATTTTTAGCGTTTTTAAAATTGTTTACATGTTGCTTAATCCTAATTTCCATTTTTTTTAGATTTTTCACCAATATATATTTTTCCGCAATTTTTACAATCTATCTTATAAATTGCATTTAGCTTTTCCATCTTATCAACTTTGTCATTCATGTTTGACAGCTTATTCTATAACTTATTATTGTTGTATAGACCAGTTCTGATATTTATATGTTCATATTCTGTCAGTGTTTTTTTAATTTTATTTGTAAGGCCTGGTGGTTTAAAATTTTTTTTATTATTGCTATTACTATTTGTTTCCTCTTGTCCTTTTTCGCTATTGTCGTCTATTGTAATCTTTTTTTTTATTTCTTAGTAAAATTCAGTGATTCTTTTTTGACTTGGTGGTTTTTCCATTTTATCTTTCTTTGTTATTTCTGGTTTTATGTTTTTTATTAATTTTATTGTACCATAATCTGTTTATCAATCTTTTGGGATAGAAGTTTTCAGTTGGCATGGTGTATACCTCAGTCTTAATATCTTTTGTGTAAATATTGTCTGTTAAGTTTATGGCTCTATCTATTAAGTTCTTTGCAATGTTTTCTTTTTGGTAATGTGGGTGATTTGAAAAGAAATTTAGTAATCTATTGCTTGTATTAGTTTTCTTGGTCCACTTTGTGGTTATTTTTTCTCCATATCCAGGAATCTTATTTTGTTATTTTGAGGTACTTCAACAGTGAATTAAATTCTTTTGTGGAATTTATTACATAATTTTAAAATTTCTTGGTAGTAATCTTTCTTTGTTATGATTATTAAGTCGTCTATATATTTTCTTATTAGGATTGGTTTTATTTCTGTTTTCATTAATTGGGTGTTTAATAAATTGTTGATATAAATCCCACTCAAATTTATCGATAAATGACCAAACAGCACACTGGAGATGAGATAAGGTCCAAAGAGGTAGTAAGAAATATAGAGAGATGGCTGTGCTAAGGAGTAGTGAAGATGCACAAATTGTGACATGATTTCTTAGAAGAAATTATGAGGTGAATATAATTGTGTGAACTATAATGAATAGAAATGGACATTGGTAATATGATAGTTTTGTTATTGTTATAGGTTTAACGTGCACGAATATGGGACAGTGGTCCCGAAACGTTGTACCACGTGGTGATAATTTTAATAAAGAATTTTCATTAAATTTGAAGTCATTAACCTCAAAAGAAATTTTTTTTAAGAATTGACTCACCAAACTTCCTATAGAGATAATCCAGATTCATATTTCTTGTATAAATTAGTGAACGTGTTTATTTTTTGATCCTTACGACTCAACATCGTATAAAACTATGACACTGTCTAAGCCGATAACGAATTTGCTCATTGTAAATTACAATTACTCATAAATTTTATCTTGTTGTTAATAAAATAAAATAGACGTTTAACTAACTGGTTAATGAAAATCTGATAGAGATAATATAGTATAAAGTATAAGAGCGGTAGAGAGAGACAAGATGTTAGCGGTAATAAGAAGGGGGCGGGAGATACTGACTATGCTAATAACAGTCTGCCTCGGCACTTCCCACGGCTGTCGGGCATTCCACGTCCGCCGCTTCTATCTCGTTTCTCTTTACAGTATATCTTAATGTTTATGTATAATAGTGTATAAATAAATAAGAATGTATGCCCCAACCAGTCACTAAGCATATGCGCGTGTATGCATACACGGTTGAACCGTACAAATAAACATTCAACATGATTTTTTATCCGTCATTTTTTGATCCATTAGTTTTTCATTAGTCACTTGAAATACGATGTATAAACTCTTCTTACCTTTTCCTCAAGTGCCCATTACTGTTGGTTATGATACTAATGTACCGAGGTTGGTTCAAGGTCATCTTTAACCAATTTTTAAACTAAGGACCTAAGAAAGGTATGAAAACCCGCTGAAGGAGTACTTCAAATTATTTTCTGAGCACCTT
This sequence comes from Halyomorpha halys, assembly GCF_000696795.3. Lineage (NCBI taxonomy): Eukaryota > Metazoa > Arthropoda > Insecta > Hemiptera > Pentatomidae > Halyomorpha > Halyomorpha halys. The sequence goes on from NW_027114646.1 coordinate 256,454, forward strand.
TGGGTTATAAACAATACACTATTAATTTAATTAATATTTTAAACGTAACAAACATTAAAAAAATAAACATTTATAATGATGCGTTATTTGTTGACTCAGGATATTTATATGAGAAGGTGGTTAGGGCAGCGGTAAGTGTAGAACAAAAAAAATAAAAACGTATAGGGTTCAGCAAGAATTTCAGGCCTTCATTCGGACCAAGAACAAAAAAAAATTATAACAACGATAATGAATAAAATGGAAAATAATAAATAAAGTTACATACGTAGAATGATTTAATCATTATAAGAATAGAGTAATATTAAAATTACGAAAGAGAGAAGAAAAAAAAAATATGTACATATGAAAATCTACGTAAGTAAATATATGTACGAAAAGAAAATTATTTAAAATTAATGTTATGAAAAAGTGAGAAAGAAACCGTACATATAATTAATTAAGTAATTACAGAATTAAAGAAGTTGAATTTTAAGTAAGTACAGCTGACATCCTAACCAATCCCAACACTATCCTCACCACGTATACCGACGACACATGTGTCCTCCCAGTTAATAATAACCCTTTGATTGGATCCCAAACTCTCCTTGAAGAATGGTGTCGTAATTGGAGGATCAAAATAACTTCCAATAAATCCTATCAAATCACCTTTACCCTTCGTCGTAAACCTGACGAATGCCCTTAAGTATACTTTAATAATGTTGCTCTTACCCCTGTAGAACAAATCCGCTGCCTTGAATTCTACAGCTGAACAAATGAGTAACTTGGAATCCTCAAACAAGACTGAAAGGTGGGAAACTGCACGTAAATTTCGAGAATTACAGCACTTACTAGACAAACGGTCTAAACTTCCAATTCATTACAAAAGACTGATCTACATGACAATAATAAGATCTATCTAGACCTTGACCTTGGATTGAGCTTTGGGGCTCCACTAATTCTTCGAATTCCTCTCGAATCCAACCCTTACAATCCAAAATCCTCAATGCTCCTTACTTTGCCACAAATAAAATCATTCATAAAGACCTTAATGTTCCCTATGTACCCGATCTAGCCCGAACCAGATATCAATCCTTCCATTATAAATTCCCTAACCTTGCTTCCTCTTCCATTTCGGACAATCCACCGAGGCGTCTAAAAAGAAGATGGCCTGGAGACCTTATATTGTAAAAATGTTTTTAGAGTGCTACCAATGGATAGTTTCTCTACAAGCTTTTACCATGGCATTATGCTATTACTTCAAATTTACTTGATGTATTATATGTACAGTTGTAAATATCAATAAATAAATAAAAAAAAGTTATATAAGTCAAAAAGAGTAAGTAATTCCAATGACAATAATTTGATATTGCGAACATACTTTAATAAAGTGAGGAAAGAAGAATGAATAGGAAAATTACCCCCTTTTAAGAAAGGTAAAAAAATGTACAGATAATATATATATTGTTAGTAAATACACTGACTGGTCCAAAGTTACAAGAACAAGTAAAGTATGGTGGAAGAATGCCGAGTTATAAAATCACACAAGAAATTTTTTCTAAAAATAAAGATTTACGTTTATGATAGAGAAGCTAAATACGGTGACAAGGAATAATTTAAAAAAAAAAATAAGGCTGAAAAAGATAAAATAATTTAAAAAGTTGGATAAATGGTTTACCATAATAGATGAAAATAAATTTAACATTTATTTAAAAGTCTTCTCCCTTTCTAAAATGTAACCTTTTTTTTTCGTACCCTCCTCAAAAAATTTAAATTAGTAAGTGATACGTACATATAGTGTGGTATGCTATATGTACAACTCATTTCTACATTAAACTACTAATTACTAAAATGTAACATTCTTTTTTTTTTTAACCCCTCCTGAAAAGATTTTAATTGGTATTTAGTACGTAAATATACGTACATATATACTAAAATGTAACATGAAAAAAAATTATATATAAAATAAAAAAGTTAAAGATATTTTGTGGGAGTGGGTAGCTCATTGGTAAGGCAAGGGACAACTACTAACTCCAAGGACCCGGGTTCGAAACCGGCTGTGGTAGATAATTCTTATCTGTTGCCTGTAGTCGTTGAGTCAGCCCTGTGGGTTGAAGAGCCCTCCGGTGTCCGTCCAGCCTCATAAAGTGGGTACTCGTAATCGGTTAAAAATCTGGCGGTTGAGCGTGATTCTGACCAAAGGAGGTGTCCTTACTCAAACGTTGAACCAGTAACAGTACCTTATTACAATGTATTCCACCCCGGACCTATGCGTTGTAGCAGTAGCAGATTTAATTTTTTTATTTAATATGTTTTAATAAATTTGAAATATTTGAACATTCAATATAGTTAATTTCTTGAAGTTTTTTTAATTTTTTTATTAGCAGAATCATGAATTACTTCTTATAGCTCTGTTTATTCAAGTATATCAGTTTCTATCAACATGAGTGATAAACTACTTAATCATTCTTTAATCAATCGTACATCTCAGCTCATCCTTGATTCGTTTTAATTTATGTAACACTGGAGTAAGAAGGTGCCTGGAGTTAAAGATAGTATTGGTCAGGGCAACTACTGAAGGGGCTGTTGTTTTCTCTGTACCTATGTAAGAAATGGCAGAACTTTAAAAAAACACCCACCCCGATTGTGAACACTAACAGCTAAACAAACTTGTAACAGACTGTCCAATTGGTTGAAAACGACAAAAATTGGTCACTCTTTGGTCTACGAGTATAATCGATGATAAGAAATAGTTGGCCCCATGGATGGCGTAAAGATTGCAACTTGGATTTTTGGACAAAAAAATCAACAATTTCTGTTTGTTCGATCGAGCGTTTTTAGATTTGTGATGCATTAGTCTGTATTCGAGTTTCAGTTATAGTACATGTTATATACGCCAAAAAAAGTGATACCTCAAATTAATACGTCAATGTATCAAATTAATACATATGGATTATGGTCAAAAGGTTTTAGTTCGTAGTTATTTTTTTTTTGACACACTAAAAGTTTAAAAGAAATTACTAAAAATGTCTATTAGGACTCAAATTTAAGTTAGCTACATGGACTAAGAAGTTTATAATATAACAATTATACTTTTTCGAGAACAAATTCAATCTATATTTAGTTCTTCGGTTCTTTACTACAGTGAACGTGTCGAGCTAAAACCAGTTCATTTTCAACCTTTTCACATCCTCCTATATTCCTTGTTTTTCCTATACACAACGTAAACCATCTTAAGACGATAACCTTACAAAGATCGTATGTTATATAAATTATATGTGGAAATCCACATATAATTTATATAACGTCAAGATAAACGAAAAAAATGTATAATGGAAGAAATTACTGTCTAAGTAGTAGTGATCTGATTTTAGTGAAAAAAAAAGTCCACTCTAATAGAGAATTGTAGAAATTAAAAATCGTGTAATTGAAATAGTGATATGACTATTTATTATTATAGACCTCGATTACAATTTATTATTTCTGCATAGCGTTTATTTACAATAGTGAATGATATTGTTTAAATAATGTTGTGTTATAATTTTTAATAAAGTAACCACAAGGAAAAATTTCGAAAAAGAAATGTATATAATTTACATCAAGGAATATTACTACTTGTTAGTTGGTGAAACCCGAAACGATGTACAAGCAAATATAGAATATTGCCCATGTTCTAAAAGATGTCTATTGCTCACCTCAACATCATAATATAAAAGCAGGTTTGAGAAAGTTTTTTCTTGTGGTAGGTAGCAATTGAGCACTGAGTGAAAAATGGTCAAAAAATTATAGGATTTTCAGTTTTGTCATCTATTTCTATTAGTACAAGAGCCGGAAAGAAAAAAAGGGAGTTATCTCACCCCAATTTTTTATTACTTTAATGAAAACTATGTATAATTAATAGTCAAAATTGATGAGTCTGCCAAGTGTAGGTAAGGAGAATAAAAAACGGCGGTTGTTTCAAAACCTTAAAAAACACTAATTTTACATTCAGAGTTCTAAATCTTAAAAAGTAGGACCAACACAAGAAAACCTAAGAGAACGTCATTTAAAGAAGAGTAAATTTGCTGAAATATTAGCCTTAAAAGAGCTATTTACGTCCAATAGTTTTCGAGATATAGCTTAAAAAAAATATATATATATATATAAATATATTAACTATAAAAAAAATATATAGCTTTAAAAAGCAAGATTTATTAAAAATCTACTGAAAGATTAGTAGTTAGTTAATTTATTTTGAGAAATCTATATCTCAGGAACTATGTGACGTACAGATGTCTATTAGCACTCAAATTAAAGCTAGTATAATGGAATATAGAAGTTTATGACCTTTACCTTCGTAGGAATAGTAATTTTCACGATACATGCTTAAAAAAATTGATTTATAGTTGTTCTGACAATAAGTTTGATTTATGAAAAACTGCATTTTAGAAACCATTTGACGTACAGATGTCTCCCAGCGCTCAAATTGAAGCTACTGTCAACACTCAAAATAAAGGAAATTTAACTTAATATGAAATAGTCTATGACAATTATCTTCGTAGGGGTAGTAGTTTTTATGATATTCACTTATGAATATAAATTTGGCAAATGAAAAATTGTCCGAACAACTATAAATCAATTTATATTACCAAATTTCATGAAAACTATTACTCCTACGAAGACGAACATTATAAACTACTTTATAGCTCATTAAACTATCTTTAATTTGAGTGCTAATAGATATCTATATGTCAAATGGAGTTTGAGATATAGATTTTTCAAAATAAATTCACTAACTACTGATCTTTCAGTACGTCCCAAACAACATTTTTATGAAATGCTGATTTTTAAAAAGCTAGATCTCGATAACTGTTTAACGTAAAAAACTCTTTAAGGGCTCATATTTTAGCATCAATTTTCTCATCTTTAAATGACATTCTCTTAGGTTTTCTTGTGTTGTTCCTACTTTTTAAGATATAGAGCTCTGAATGAAAAATAAAATTTTTTATTGCTTTCAAACAGCCGCCATTTTTTATTCTCCCTACCTATACTTGGCAGACTCATCAATTTTTACTAGTAAATATACATAGTTTTTATCAAAGTAATCAAAAATTTGGGTGAGATAACTGCCTTTTTTCTCCTCTTGGGGTCTTGTACTATATTATTTAAAACAAAAACCATAATTTCCCTCAGGTAGAAATATTCTGTAAATAATCAGATAATATATATTTTTTTAAAAATTAATCGTTATATTATTAAATTTGTTGATTAGTGTCCACAATTGTTTTATGGTTGATTTATTTTTATTTAGTTGTGAAATTCAGTCTAAATTGCTCGCATTGCTTACTCTCTCAATTACATATGAAGACGAAACTAATGGTTTGCCTTTTAGCCAAAGACAGAACCGGTGGTTATCCTAAGTGCCGCATTGCTAATTAACGACTGGGACTGCTCTATTCGACCACCGAGGGCGTGGAAATAAGAAGCGGAAAAACCGGTCTAGCAGGACAGCCAAAGAGGTAGCAGAACTGGGTACCAGCCTCCGGGTGATTGTGATGCTGTGCGTTACTGGCTACGTCTTCAGCATCTTAACTCCTTCCAGGAGGCCTTGGAGTGATACAGTTCTAGAGGAATGCCAATTGTGGTTTGTGATCGATAACAACGAGGTGATGTTTAAGAGGCTCCTTTTGTACCATCTGGAAAGCGCTAAACAGTTTACCTTTTTTACTATCCATTTTTGGACGGAATAGTTAAAAAAATATGTAGTATTATTATTAAATACGCACATATTTAATAATAAACCAACAAATATATTTTTTTATAATGACTTATTAGTTATATTCATTATTGCTTTAAGAATTTTTGAGATTTGTGCTATTTTAAGTATTTGATAAAATGTTTTAATGAATAATGTACAAGCATAATTTTTTAAACCTAAAGATCTTCGTGCTAAAAATTAAAAATAAGCGAAAATTGGTACAAAATTATTATTGACATTTCGAAGAAAATTATATAATTTTATGAAAGGAATATGGTCCGGGTGCGGTCAAAAAAACTCAAATAGTAGAATATACTATTTTATTGAGCCAACGTTTCGCCCCACGTTGCAGGGCTTCTTAAGGGCTATTTTGACGGCAGTCAAGACAAAAATGATCATTTTTCATCATTTTTGTCTTGACTGCCGTCAAAATAGCCCTTAAGAAGCCCTGCAACGTGGGGCGAAACGTTGGCTCAATAAAATAGTATATTCTACTATTTGAGTTTTTTTGACCACAACCGGACCATATTCCTTTCATCTTTACACACGGTCAATCAATAATCTTCCAGTAAATAATTTTATGTTAATTTTTTTTTTCCATATGGCCATATGCTTTACAAATTTACGGGACAGGAAAAAAAAACCAACATATATACAAACATTTCAATCAAACACATTGCGTCAGATGACACGATTTCCATTGTACGTCAGTAACAAAACACTGCACACAATTACACATACCTACTGTACTATACCACACGAATATTTCCAACACACGTACTGAAAACTAAAAAGGAGCTGGATGAGGGATCTCCTCCCATTTGTTTTCAGTTGTCTTTATTCTGAAGGCAGGCGTGAATTAATAAATAAGTAAATGAAAAAAATATGTTAAAAATTACAAAAAAATTGTATTTCAAATATTTTAGATTCAGTAAGTCATTGGTTAGCATTTTTTATTTCTGCGTGAATCATGAGTAATAATTAGTATATTAAATTTAGAAATGTAATGAATTAAATTTATATTACTTCTAATTCTGTATCATAATTTTTTCATTTAAATAAATGTGGAAAAAATTATTTATTTTTATTTATCGTTATTCAATTTATAAATTTATAAAAATGATCTAAGAATGAAGGAGCTATTCCCGACCTTCTTCATAAATTTATATGTATGGCTTCAACAGTCACTCACTGGTTTCATAATTTTTGTTTTAACAGGCATGGGTTTTTTAAAGGTTTTTAAAAATTATAAAAAATAAGAAGGTTTTCGTGAAAAATATTCATTTAAATTAAAAAAGTGTACAAACACGGTTCGTGCCAGATTTTAATGTTTGTTAAAATATTTATGAAATACTGATTGTCAATTTTTTCATACTTTTATACCTTTTTCAGGAACTATTACAGAAAACGAATTACCTTGATATCACTCCATGTGCCATAGAAAAATTCTTAAATTGATTTATTTCATTCCTTTTAACATGCAATGGAATTTTAATTGAAATTTCTCATGAAAATGGCAAAATTGAGGGAGTTGGAGTTAACAAAAAAATTCAAATGTCTGTAATGGCTACTAATTTCTCCATATATTTTGAAATAAGCCATTTCAATTAAAAGGCGATCAAAGCCTCACGGTCCTATTAACGTTCAGCAATTCATTTGAACCTTTAATTAAATTTTTCATATATTCTGACATTTATCTGAAATTATTTCATTTATTATTTAAGTCCGGAGGTTTTTTTTTGACGATATAATAACCTGTCAATCTGCAAAAACAAGAAGTCACCCATATCAGGATTTATGTGATCAGAAAAAGAAGATGATAAGGTATCCCCCCCCCTCTCTCTCTCTCTCTCTC
>NW_027114646.1:264139-264546 GCF_000696795.3 Halyomorpha halys
ATATTCATAATTTAGCTGATGATGCCTTCTTTCGCTCCTAGCGGGCGAGAGGTGATCTTTCATTAGAAGGTTATTTAGAAAGTGTTTGTGTGTTGTTTTCAAATGATGAGCTTTGTATATAATCAGAACTTTGTAAAGACCCTTTCAGTAACTTGTTGTAGTTCACTTTTATATTCATTAAAACTGTGGAAATGGACTTTTATTCTATTTGTAATTCTGAAGAAAGTAGACAGTTAGACGATTGCTGAAACAATTGAATAAAAGTCCCTTTCCACAGTTTTAATGAATATAAAAGTGAACTACAACAAGTTTCTGAAAGGATCTTTACAAAGTTATTTTTCTTCAGATTAAAATTTATAAGTTACAGTCACATGTAACTCCAATATCAGCTGACCGAATAGATCAGC
>NW_027114646.1:264692-291020 GCF_000696795.3 Halyomorpha halys
TATATATATATCTGAACGGTACTCAATAAAGATCACTGTTTAATCATTACGAGGGGGGCCCTCACCTCCAAATATTTTCCAATCGAATCCACATGGAACAGATACATCAAAACACCAGATAGTATTTCACCGTACTTCAAGTTCCAATCGTAGAAAAAGGTAGTATCCAATCTGAATTATGTAACTATACGTAATGAAATCTATTTATTTAATGCTTTTCTGTTTCAGAGGGATCGTAAAAAGATAAATGAATAAAAATAAAATAAAATATGGATCAGTCTTTGGGTTTACTTCAAGTGTTTCATTTCGTACTGATCTCTCTCCTTTTATTTATAGTTTCACTTCAGTAAAATACAACTAATAAATACACACACATTACATGATTTGCAACTTTTGAGACTGAAATTATCTTCTATTCTACTAAAGCAAACTGCGCAGTCAGAAGAGCAATGTGAACTATCTTCTCATGATGAATATAAGAACCATAAGAGGGTTAAAGAAACTCAGATCCTTCGGAGCAAAAAGATGAGAATGAAGGACAGATGCTACACATGTTCAACTCCTGGGATAATCTTCACAACTCAGTAATGATCATCTAGTCCATGTGCTTCCGGCTCTGACATTTTTCGTTATCAATTCCTGTTTTTAATCAACATTTAAATTATTCTAACATCTTTACGGGAATATACAAGCCATACTACTATACCGTACATGTTCATACTCCTTGACTTTACAATTTTAAGAATTTTTCGTTGGATACAAAAACAGATATTCGTTGGATCATAAAGGTGGTGTTAATTCCATCTTTATTTTTTAATTTAATTCAAATGGAATGGAGTAATTTTTTTTCTGTCTGTGGACAGTTGACATTTAGTGAACACACAGAGGATACTTAAAAGACGCATCTGCTTTAATAAGATTATTAATTTTTTTTGCCCAGACAAATATGTTACGGTCTACAGTCTAGAAGTGAGTAACTGAATAGACAATCAAAAAGTCGATTCCTCTGAAAGAATCTAATTCTAGTAGAAGAATTGGGACTAGTGTTTCTAAAAAACGTTTGATTTCTTTATCACAAAATTAAACACAGAAAATGACAACTTCTATAAATATGTCCAAGGCCTTCAAAGAAGATATTAAAGCACTATGTTAAAAAAAGAAAAGCTTTTGTTTCATTATCATAGAAGACAAATGGTAACTTAATTTATTATTTGGTGTACAATTGACACATAGCGTTAATTAATTTATTTACATATATTTTTTTTACCATTAATTTATGTTCAACACAAACAAATGTTTAGCACGTTTTGAAAATCCCCCGAGTCAAAATAACTAAGTCTTAATGGTCTGTGTTTTTTCTGTACCTGTATGTAACCAGGCTCTGAGATGAAAAGTCGTTCAAAACTGAAATTACTAATGAGTCTCCAATATGTAAGGGTTTTATTCAATATCTTTTTAAATTTTGTCTTATTTGTCTATGAATATCTGATATAGTTTTTCCACATTCACCAATAGTTGAGATTTCATAGGAATAAACAAATACTGTAAAACCTTAAACACAATTCCAACTTCAGTCAACTTGAGTCAGTGCTGAGGCCTAACAAGGAAATCGAGGAGTCAAGACAGGATGGATCCACGTACGGACTGCTGAAGATGTTCCACAGGCAGGGTAAAATGTTTCTTCTTAACATTTTAAACTCATGCCTTCCGATGCATACTTTCCTTCCGTCTGGAAACGATTGATCATTGTGCCGCTCAAGCCGGTGATGAAAGGTGTCTCGCCTGAGCACTAGCGACATATCAGCATCCCTCTTGCACAAGTTCATCGAACTTCTTATCCACCATCACCTAATGAGACACATAAGCGTGGAGGACATAATATCAGAGTAGACCGGCTATCTGCCAGGATTCACCAGGGAGCATCACCATCAAAGTAACAGACGTATACTACAGAGCAAATGTATAAGGAGAGACAGTCGACTTTCCTAGCCTTGGACGGCATCCAAGACTTCGAAATTATATTCACCTCTTTACAGATTCTTTGTCTGTACTGAGTAGTAGTTTCCTGCACCCTATGTTAAGGGACCAGAAGCTATCTAAGCGGATCAAGAGACGAGAAGGATTTGTTGACTCAATTACCATTAACGATGGTAAGGCTCGGTACTGCGGAGAAGAGTTCTATTCGTCTTTTTATAGCGCCTGAGGCATTTGTAAACCTACCAATCTATGAAATCAGTCCTCCTTAATGGCCTAGGAAGTCGCAAGGCATTGTCCTCTTGGTCGATTCATTTGTCGAGTGAAGGAGACAGGGCTCTGCAGTCTGGTATAGGAATGGTAATTCGATTATTTCCAAAAAAAGCCAACAAATGGAAGCAGGTTATCCGAGAGGATACAATTGACGGGTGACGAAGACACCAAAAGGGGGTATCCCTAGAAAATACTTTCCCAACGTACAATCTTGGATGCGGGCGAAATGGGTCCTCCGCGGGACAACCAGGTTTCAAAATTCCTCCGGGACAAAGAGGTTTTAAAGCCTATCTGCATACCCCTGGTTGTAGTGAAACTGTTAAGCACGTACAACAACTTGGCAAGGATGGTGAAAATCACGGGAATTTACGTCCAACTAAGGAGTTTAAGTATTTCATATAAGCATGGAAGTCCACTTCAACGTTGGAGGTCGAAGAGATAAAGTGGAGTGGAGAACCACCGCCTGTAGACCGCCGGAAGCTGGAAACAACCCTCTGACGGTGATGTAAGAGGTCAATGAGAAACATTAAATAATATACAATGTTTAATTGTAGAAGTGTGTTGTTACGCAGTTATGTGTAATATTCCACTTCTGCGAACGCCCATATTACCATAGCGGCAGGATAGGGTGGAAATTAATTAAATTTTTTTAACCGGACCAATTCTAGAGTATCGTTACTAATTCTGGTGAATCGAATCTTCGAAATAATTCTTTATTTGATTATTGTTTATCTATAAAGAGCTTTTTAATGAGAAATTACCAATTACCTAAATTTTTGATTTTCTAACATTTTTTAAAATATAAAAACTAAAAAATAAATCAACTTAATGATATTCAATTACCAGTTTCAATTCTTAAGTAGAATAAAAACTCTTAAATGAGTTTAACTAATAAACAGTAAATCAATCATTTCTACTTATTTGTGTTATATTTTGACCCCATCCCCCAACCATCTTTTCCTCATATAATCTATCCACGGTCCACTATCTCTCATCATTAAATAAATAATGATAAAAAATAATCATTAAAAACATATCTCACCTATTAAATAAAAAGTAAACTGTTTTCTGACTTTTATGGAAAATTTACTCCTTTCCCTTCAGAATATAAACTCTTATTTCCTAGATCTTATAATTTTCGTTTATATTATAATAAAGTAAACAAACTAATGTATTTTTTTACAAATTGGGTTAGAATATAAATTAATTACTTAGGGCCAAATATTAGTCTTTAATAAAAATTAAAAACAAAATGTGAAGTTCATTTAAAATTTCAAGAAGGGATATTAGAAATTAGAAAAACACCTATTCATTCTTAATACAGTTAGAAATCTGATTATATAGGTAGACGGTAGAAGAACCTAAGATATCTAAACTTCATTACCAATCTACTCTCCAGAATAGAGGAGAATCAATCGACTTCTGGTATGTCGGGAATCATAAAGTGGATCCTTATTCTTCTGGATGAATCACTCTGGAGTATAATACATTCAAAATCAATTCACCACCAAATCTTTATCTCGACCACCGGTAGAGTGATCCTTCCTCAATCAATTAATATAACGACGGCAAATCACGAATAGGGAAGACTCCTAGATTCAGCGGTTTATTAAACTGGACACCTTAAAATAGCAAAAAGGAATGGAGGAACATATATTCTGTATACTGTATAATTTTACTAATGTTGTTAATTTATTTTAAAAAATAAATGGAAGACAAGAAAAAAATAATTCATATTTATATTTGTCAAATATCCATAAACCAGATATATTGTAAGCAAGTACCCATATGAGGTACATACTGACGAGGTCACTTTTGAACTTAAAAGTAAGTTGTTTTATAAGAAACAGGAAATTAAAAGCTTGTGGATAAAAGAGTGGAAAAGGAAATTAAATTACCTCGGCAAACAAGGAAAACTTTCCTGGCTACGTCATTATGTCTTGAATATGAAGATTAAGTGTGATAAGCCAATCTCTAATTAAGTAGATTGATTTTTCCACTCAATGCTAGCATTGATTTTTCTAAAACCTAAATAAATATGTTCCCAAGCAGAAAATACAAATTATTGGATGTGCAATAAATAAATTAAAATCTGTACCACTACAACCCATGGAGAGTCAGAGGTTCAGTACTTTGTAAGGAAGTACTGTTACTAGACCAACGGTTGTGCAAGGAGTTTATTTGGACAGAATCACGCTTGACCGCCAGGTTTTTACCCAATTTATGAAGCTGGGTGCAAAAATATTGCAATGTAATAGATAATCAAAATGTGAAGCAAATTAATCAAAAATTTGCATTTTAAGGGAGAACATTATTTTAATTTCAAACAAACTCATTAACATCAGCGTTTATAAGAAAAACAATGGAAGAAATTATTGTATGCTTTACCTACAGCGTATTATTTACTTAAGTTATTTCTAATTTATAGTTCTTTTCTAGGTAAACATTTATATCTGATAGAAAATATCTTTTATCGTTTTTTCTATGTATGATATATTTAAATAATGTTATTAAAAAAATGTTAAAGGATTTTAGTAGCATAAAGTAAAATATTTTCAACTATTTTGTGAGAATTCGCATTAGGATAAAAATAAATGGTTAATTACAAATTATAACGATAATGAACTAACATAATGATACCACTATCTCTAACACAGAACATGAATTTGAAGGAAACAGTATTTAGAGGAGTTTAGAGATGAAAAAATATGTTACACATTTAGAACTAAATGAGAGATGCTTGAACTTAATAATTTTTAATAGCTTAAAATGTACATATTATGTTAAATTAGAATGTGAATTTATCAACTGGATACAATTGAACACATTTGTTCCGATATATAAGAAATTTTTTGACCTACAGGCAAATGTTTGTTTGGAAATTTAATATAAATCCCTCTGGTTGACAATAATCTGTTAAAATTGTTTATTTGATTGATAAATTACGAGTGTATAATAATAATTAATTATTTTTATTATAAAGATGGACTGCAGTTAATTCTTATTTTATTACAAAATTATTGCATACCATTTCTAAGCCTTCAATTTTATTATCATCATTATAGTTATTACTATGGAGCGGGATAGCTCAGTGGTAAGGCACTATACTTCAAACTCCAAGGAGCCGGGTTCCAATCCAGCTGTGGCAGATAATAATTCATTCTGTTACAGTATCCGTGAGTCAACCCTCTGGATTCAGGAGCCCTTCAGGGTCCGCCCAGCTTCATAAAGTTGTTACCCTTAATTGGGGGGAAATCTTGCGGTCAAGCGTGATTCTGACCAAATCACCTCCTTGCACTACTGTTAGTAGTAATATACTATTTCCTTAAAAAATATAATATTTCCTTACAAAGTACTGAACCACTGATCCTTCATGGGTTTTTGTGGTACAGATATATACCAATATAAATTATGTATGTTCATAGATATTTATTAATTTATTTGATTAGAAAGATGATTGGAAAATAAATTTGGGATGGGCAAAAGAGCTATTTCTACTACTGCGTATTCCATTCATCTAATTTTATCAAAAAAGTAGTTTTTTAAATTTATTTATTAATTTTTTTTCGAACTATTATGATTTGAAAATTGATAAATTAAAGTTTATTAACTTATGGAAATGCCATTAATTTTTGAATGGAATATGGTCCGGGTGCGGTCAAAAAAACTCAAATAGTAAATAATTATACTATTTTTATTGAGGCAACGTTTCATCCCACTTTGCAGGGCTTCATCAGGGGAGTCCAAGCGGTCTCCTCATCCTTAACAATCCCTGATAATCCTCCGAGGCGTCTGAAAAGAAGATGGCCATGGGACCTTCTAATTTAAATTAATGCTTGAAGTACCACCAATGGGTGGTTCCTTTCCAAAATGATCATGTGTAAATGAAACATTCCACAGATTCACTTATTGTATTTATTATTTTTACGGTTGTAAATCACTTTAAACAAATAAAAAAAGTTTTTAGTAGTAGTCACAGGAACAGTTATTTTTATTTTTAACAATCCCTGATAATTCTCCGAGGCGTCTGATAAGAAGATGGCCATGGGACCTTCTAATTTAAATTAATGCTTGAAGTACCACCAATGGGTTGGTTCCTTCCCTAGATTTTCATGTGTAAATGAAACATACAACATACTCATTTATTGTATTTATTATTTGTACAGTTGTAAATCACATTAAATAAATAAATTTAAAAAAAAAATTTAAAGGTACTGCCCTGATTCGACGATAGTACTTTAGTCTCCAATAATTGATTAAAAAGTTTTCCATTATCAGTAGTACTTGACAAAGCTGAAGAAGTAAAACGTTTTATTTTGCAAGTATACGTTCTGGAAAAAAAAGAAAAAAAAAAAAAAAACTGATCCATTAGTTTTCCGAGAGTTGCTTCAAGTGGAGAACTCACATTTTAACATTCAACGATTCATATAAAATGTTGGTTCTTGTGGAATGAGGCCAATGAAAGGAAAACAAACTTTAATGATATCAGCTTTGTACAAAACGTTCATTAAATTTAATAAATTACATACTACCCTCAATATATTTATATTTATATATATATATGTACATAAAATCTAAATATATTTATACATGTACATTATATTTATGTACATAAAATATGAATAGACTAATTAAAATCATGTCCACTTATACGAGGAAAGGACCAAAAAGAAGCAGGTTGAAAAGTAATTTAATAATTTATGGTACTCAAATAACACTGTAGTCCTTCCCATAAGCCTGACAAACTATAACTTTGGTGATTTTTGCATATTGCCACTATAGTTCTCTGATTGATGAGCTCAAATTAAAAAAAAAAATGCCTATGTTCTCAATGGGGGCTTAAACCTTGTAATGTGATTCAAGGAGTACACAAGTGAACTTTTTATTTATATCTGTAACTAAAATAATCTATTATATATATATAGTTAACTGTAAAACTTAAATATAAGAAGATACTTACTAAATATTTTACGTATTTTTCAAAATTTTTAATCTTACCATTGTTACTTTTTTTTTTTTATTCTTATCATTGTTTATTCAGGTTTATTTTGTAATAATATTATTTTATGTCTTCCTTCCTTTTATTTATATGCAATTTCTTATTACTTTATTTTTACATAATATTTATCCTAGCTCAAATTACCTTATTGTATCTTATTGTTGTAATGTTCTTAGTTTTTTTTTTGTATCTTTTCAGCCCCTGATGAAGCCCTGCAAAGTCGGAGATTAAATAGTTATAAACTATTTGTTCTTTTTTTGACCGCAGCCCTGACCATCTTCTTATATAAAATAATCAATAAGTTAAAGTCGTTATGAGTTGTGACAATTTGGTGCATTCTGGCAAAAGCGATGTGTTTATTTTATTTTGACTTCAATTTTATTTTATTTATTTTATTATTGTTAAATCAGTTTTTTAAAAATCTATTTTATATCTTTATTTATAGATATCATTTTTGGAATTTATTTATTAGCATTAATTTTTCAAATTTTGTTACTATCAGGGTAGTCATTTTTTTCCCCTTTTCTTTAGTTTAGTCTACCATATTTATTATAATTTAGACCGAACGTTTATACTTATTTTCTTTAATTTTTGCAGTTTGTATTATTCGTCTTCGATATAACGTATTATCTAGCTGAAACTAGTTTGACATAGGGCATTATAGTATCAGAATATAAAAGAAAAAAAAAAAATTCAAGGATCCCACATTCCTGTTTTTGAAGTCAACTAATTGGTCTCGTTTATCTATCGGTATATAGATAACACTATCGACTATCTGGGTTTCCTAGAATATTTTTTGGAACATGTTGCCAGTTATGTCAGCATATAAATCCCGACAACAGAAGACAAAACAACGAATTCCTGTGCCGTGCTTACTCTAATTTCTACGAACAGAAGAAATTTTATCTCGAAGTGGAAAACCACTCGTTATTGTTAATCGCTTGTTATTGGTAGTGGGATCCCATAACAACGGCACCTTACGTAATAGGGCGATAAAGCTGGTCTAAATAGCCTCTTATCTTATCGCACTCTGATAGCTATGCCTTGGAAAATATGAAGCTCGGTTTGACTATATTTTGCCAATATTTAAAGCTATATTCTGGCTAAAATGCTGCTTATGAATTCAGTTTTCTGCAGAAAGAACTATAATTATTCAAGTGGATATATCTTTCATGCGCGGTCGTAAGGGCTTATGTCGAAAATATGAATTCTTCAGGAGAGGAAAAACAAAGTTCGTAACATTATATAAAATCTAATTATTGATATTTTTGTAATGGTTATTTTTGTAAAACAATATAGTAATAAGTCTATCTGAAGCACAAAGACCTTATTATGAATCGGTAGCTCTGATTTGGAGCTGTAATACGACATAATATCCA
Source organism: Halyomorpha halys (assembly GCF_000696795.3). Classification (NCBI taxonomy): domain Eukaryota; kingdom Metazoa; phylum Arthropoda; class Insecta; order Hemiptera; family Pentatomidae; genus Halyomorpha; species Halyomorpha halys. Next base: position 273,318 of record NW_027114646.1, read on the forward strand.
AATGCTAAAAAAAAACAACGATATATGTGTAATTAAAGAGACCAAAAACTACAAAAAAAAAAAAAAATTATTAATAGAATATAATTGGAAGATTACAAAATAACAAAAAGTTTAGTCTCTCAAAATACTGATAGTTATTTATCAGTATTTTGAGAGACTAAACTAACTAAAAAACCATTTTAGACACAGCATATCCTAAAGTAGCATAAAATACAGCCCAAAAAACATACATCTGATATACATAATAATTTTAAATATCTGGTGCGGTGCGCGCATAACCTGTTTAGACTTTTAAGGCCACCAGGAATTCATTTCCCTGTTAACTTTGAAAGAAAGTAATTTTTTAAATCGTTTTGTGGGTTGGATTTTATGCATCTAGCTTCAGTACTATTACACCAAAATAAACCTCATCAAACATAGATATATATGTCTGATTCCAAGACAATTCGTCACATTCCGGAGGAAAACGGAGGTTGAGGTGAGAAAGGTTATGTTCAAAGTAATCGGAAACAATAAAAAAACACAACTAAAACATTTAAAACGATCACTAATAGGTTTGGAACATATGAATCGCCGAATAGTAATGGAACATCGTTCTAAATCATTTTAGGGTATATGATTCACTTTAATTACTATGTTATATACGATGTATCGCACTGTTGGATGTAGAAAGGATCGTTCTACGGGCGGTTTGTTAGTGTTCACCCTGAGTTTAGCAGTAATAGAGTGCTGCGTGTTAAAAGGGCTGTTGAGTATTATATTTTCTTTTCTTCAGAAAGAAAAGGGTTTTCTTATTTTTATCTAGGTGGTGTGAAATTTTCATTCGAAGAAATGGCTGATTTAAGAGGATCTGGGAAAAAGTAGTGATAACAGTAGTCATTACAGATGTTTAAATTATTTTTTTATTGAAATTTATAACTGAATAAAAATTTTTTTCGAACCCTTTATTAAAATATAATTAGTACTTCATACATATATAATACATGAAATGTATTATATTTACTTTACTGAGTCTTCTCCCATTGCTTGTTGAAATTACAAAATAAATACAATAAGTAAATGTTTCAGAACATATGATAATCATGGGAAGGAAACACCCAATGGTGGTACTTCAATCATTGCTTCAAATTAGAAGATCTCGTTGCCATCTTCTTTTCAGACACCTCGAAGAATTATCAGGGATTATTACAGATAAGAGATTAAGAACTAAACGTTAGGGTGGTAAACTTTGAAATGCTTGAATGAAAGGAGGTATAACTATTTCGGGCCAAATCTTTAACAAATGGTATGTTTAGATCTTTATGGTTGAGTTTATTTGTGACGTAATAAGAGATATCAAGGGTTTTACGGAGGATCTTGGATACGGGAGGAATTTGATGGTTAGGAGGAATTTGATAGTTTGGAGGAGCCCCGAAACTCAATTTCCTATGTCCAAATAGGTCTAATTATCGTAGTGCAATAGTTTAATGTAAGAGCTTTTTTTGTAATAAATGGGAAGTTGGGAGCGTTTGTCTAGTAGGTGTTGTATTATTCGGAATCTACGAACAGTTTCTTGTAGTCTCAGTCTAGTATCACAAGTTAGTCACTTGTCAAGATGGAGTCTTAAGCAGCAAATATGTACATGTTTTAAAATTTAAACATTGCTTTTGCAAACTTTTATTCTGCCTCTATTAAGAGAAAATTTTAATTAAAAACTTCGTTGCTTGTTAAAAAATGAAAAAAATCGATCTACGTTATTTAGAGAACTTTTCTTGGCCATATGGAATGAGTAAAAAATTTTTGTCGTCAGTAGTGCTTGACAAATCTGAAAAAAAATACGATTTTTTAATTTTATAAATATACTTTAAATAAATAAATTTTTTTTAACTATCCAAAAGTTGGTTTAATTGAAGAAATTTTTTTTTTAATTAAGCCAATTATATAAAATAATAATGATTCCTGGAGTACGAGGCTATGAGGAATAAAGTTATATTACACAATTTTTATATTGTTTTGTTTTTTTCTGATTTTGAGCTTAACTCTATAAAAAATTGTCGAATCTTCACAAAACAACCCCCAGTTCATATAAACTTTTCTTAGAAAAATAATTAAGAAACATACATAAAAAATTGAAATTTTTTAATATTTATGTTACTGAAGTCTTGTTCCTTAATCAATACCTATGCTTTTCCTTTTCGAAGATAAAAATAGGAAATAAAAAATAGAAAATTTAAAGATATTGTTAATGTTCATGTTTGTTCAATATGTGCCAATCGACATATATTTTAAATTATCGAAAATATATTTTCCTGCAATTTTAATGTTTTGTTTCCGAAATAAATTGTTCCTTAAAAAAGAAATAAAATAATATTAATAACGTTAATAATAAAAACTTAAATTAATTTAGTAAAACAAAAGACTAGAGTTCAAAAATAATTCAGGAATCATGAATTATGTACAGAAAACGGAAAAGCGATTAAGTTACGTTTATAAAATAAAAGAAAACATGTTTATAAGATAAAAAATTAATTATATCATTTGTTACACTTAAATCGTTTAGCTAATAAATAATGCCATACGTCAGCATCTGAAATTTTCTTTTCTTTACTATGAAATAGATTCCTAAACCAATTAACAAATTTAGAAAAATTAAAAATATAAGTTTAAAAACATTTAACGTAATTCCTATTTTTCCTAAAATGGCTCATAACTTGTTATTCCACATGCTCTTCAATAATTGGATAATGCTTATGGAAAAAAAATTTTTAAATAAAATGTTTTCCAATATAATATTCCTTTGATTTATGCATCTGATCCTAAGCAAAATCGTTAAGTATTTTAATTTTCTAATTGTAAATTTACTCAATTTATACTTAATGTTACTAATATTTTAATTATGATCCCGTAGAATTCTAAATTTATTTCAGGAAAATATAAAACCAGAGTGTTGAAATATAGCACTCAGTTATCTTATAAATTTATAAATTAACTCATTGCCACTGACGTTTCAGCTAAAAACAGTTGATTAGATAAGTTTCCGCACAGTGATAATTTTCTCATTAAAAGATATTCTGCATTTTTATTTTATTTTATGATTTGATCATGAATAAAAAATAACTTCATATCAAAACTTATCGGCTTGAAAAAAAAAATGTGTTTTTAAAAAATCAAATACGCTCATATAAATATGTATTAATGGTACCTTTATAAGCTTATATGAAAATAATTTTTTTAAATAATTTATTTATTGTATTTAACAACTGAATAAAAATATTTACAACTCGTATATTTGCTGTTAGTGATAAAATGACATAATACAAACACGTGGAGAATCTACCCATTGATAAAACTCCTTTAACATTGCAGTAGGAGAAGATCTCGAGGTCACCTTCTTTTCAGACACCTAGGAGGATTATTCGGTACTGAAGGAAAAGCCAGGCTACAAAGGCACTTGGAACATTGAGGTCCTTATGTATGACTTGGTTTGTGCAAAGTAAGGAGCATTAAGAATTTTGGATTGTGAGGATTGGATATGAAGGATTCGATGGTTTAGTGGGTCCAAACCTCAACTACGTAAGTCCAGATTGGCCTTATTATGGACTTAAAAATGAGTTGGAAGCTTAAACCACTTGTAGAGTAAGTGTTGTAATAGTCGGAATCGACGAGCAGTTTCCTGTCTTTTCCCTCTTGTAAAAGGATTCCAAGTCAGTCGTTAGTATGAACTTCGCAACTTCATAGCGATTTTTTTTTTACTTTCCCATTTAAATTTAATTTATCCCAGCCGGGTAATAGATTTTTATTTATTAGAACATATAAAATTTATTGTTAAATTTAATTTATTATTATTATTTGTATAATTTAATTCCTTACAATAGTTTTAAAAAAAAACTAGTTGATAATTAATGATTATAACATTATTTGGTGAAATATAATTAATATTGGGTATGTTTATTCCTACAGCATAGCTTATAAATAACATTAAACGATTTTGGCATTTTGCTACATACATCGTAAATGAGTCAACCTTGAGAAACGTTCAATATCTCAGAAACTATTTGACGAAGAGATGTCTATTACGGCTATATCTGAAGCTAGTTAAAGTAATTCACTACACCATAACGTAGTTTAAAATGAACTTCTCAAGAGACAAATTTTCATGATAAATGCCAAAAATAATTCACACAGTGTTAATTCCTCGTTTACTGGTAAAAATAAAGTACATTAGTTAAAAAAACTGTATGTAGGAAAATATTGAACGTAAATAGTTCTATTAAGTAAAGTTCGTTAATTAAATCATGAAGTAGTTCATAATGATTATTTTCTCAAGAATTGTAGTTTTTATATTTGCCCAAATAAGTTCACGAAAATTATTTTTTTTTGTTTTTGAAGAACGATGTAGTCTTTGGAAGAACTATAACTTGAGGATTATTGAACATAAAGAACTCTATAAGGAATCAAATTGAAGCTAGTTAAATGCATTATTAATTTAATAGTATAATTTTATCTACTTGAAATACTTTAGTAGTTATTGGCAATAAACATAAAAATATTTTTTAATCTGGAATATGAGGGCTACGGACCACTAGGTAGCGCTAAATTTTTTACCATGTTATTCTTCGAACATTTTTACATAAGAATCCATTAAAATAAACTAATTTATACTTACTTATTTTTACATGACTATTTCTCTCTCGACTGAAAATTTTAAGTTATATTTTTTTTCTTGGTCGATTACATAAGTTAATGAGAATTATAAGCCAAAGCAGATATAAGTTCAGATGATTTTCGTAGGAGAACTTGGGGGTGATATATTTTCCTTATTGAATTTGATTCTTTGGGATGTTTTGAGTTGAATTCAATCCAAAACAGTTATGTCTACAACTATTTTGTAATTTATTAATGGAGTTATCCTAAACGGCGTTTTATAAATATCATTAATTGAATAGCTTAAAGTAGAAATAAGTTATTTTTAAGTGTAATTTTTAAATTATAGTACTCTTCTTTTACGTTTTTGATGAGTAACGAAAATAACATATTTTCTATCAAGTATTTGTTGTTAGTAAAGATAATTAGTTATTAATAAAATGTGTTTTGTTCTATTTAGGCTAACATTAACTTATAATCAATAAATTTACAATACAAAATAAGTAAAATAAATTTAGAAAAATAATACAACCTTGATGATTTTTTAATTCTTCATTTAAATTTTTTGGCACTTTTGAAGTAAGATTTGGCAACAAATTTAAGCTTTTGGAATTCTATTATATATATTTGTATTTATGAAATTTTATTTCAAGTTCAAGAATCCAATTAAAAATTGTGAAGGACTACCTATCTCTTAAAAGGAGACAAGAGCAAACATCCAAAGCCGCCTGATCAAACAGGCTGCCTCAATCCTTTGTCCTCACCGTGCACAGGTCGGCTAATTGGGCCCAGGGGGTGGTGGGCTGCTTCCCCATTCATTATGAAGGAGTAGCCTTTGTGAACTGTAGCCAGGCAGTTTAGAATGTCAAGGGGTCATCGAGATGTTGTGGGCGGTTTGAAACTTTTATATCTGCAATTAGTCTAAAGATACCTCTTCACGTCTTGAAGAAAATAAAATTTGGAACAAGTATATTGCAAACAAAAAATTTTTTTTTCGGGGTATATGATCATAATACAAAGAGTAATCATACCGTGGGAGCTAAGTCCCACAATATGAGACTATACCTCAAGAGGAAAAAAAAAGTACATTTGACCCATAGTTCGATTCTCAGCGGTACTCAATTTTATTTTTTAATTTTGTTTCTTTGTATCAATAATTGGCCAATAAAAGTAGTTTTTTTTGCACCATATTAAAGCTTAATAAATTTTTTGGAGATAATTACAATTTAATTTTCAACATAAAGTCATGGAATACTTATTTTCTTTTTTTGGCAGATCCGACCCATAACATTTCAAGAAAATTTTCTCATTTTAAATTTGGGGCCTCTTACATTTTTTAAGGGGGCCTTTTACATTTTAAAGTAGATTTATTTGAGTTTTTCCAGGAAAAGCAACGGATAACAGCTAAAATCACAAAATTTGATTTTTATACTTAACCTTTCAGAATTGGACTATGCGTCATATGGACTTTTTATTCGTAGCATCTACTCCCTCGATATAGCCACTCACTCTGTATGAACTTTCCTCATATAAATAGGTATGTTACACATAATAATACGCATTACAGAATTTCCTTTTGAGCTAGATCCGGTGTGATACTTGACAGTGCGTGTAGCGGTAGTAAATCCATTATCACGATAAAGCCGTTTGCATTGTGTGCATGGCATCCACGGCTGCTTCTGTCTCATCCACTGCCACGGTGTAAATTGTATAGTAATTTCCATCATGTTGTACAGTACTGTCGCATTAGGACCGGTGTGATGGAAACTGTCAAGTGAAAGCTCGTTCAAAAGGTAGAACTTAACAACTTAACTGCAACTGTTAAAACCAATGAAATGGTAAAAACATTAACACATGGTAAAAAATAGTTACCATTATGTTAGAATTTGCTGTACTGGCAGTACCGTCGCGACAGGTCTTGCATGATAGCTTACAGCACATGTTATGGTAGTGAAGGTACTGTCACGCTAAGACCCGTTTATTAGGTGTCTCTTTACAGCCACAGCGAGTTTTATGACATTTACTGTCGTGACAGTACACTAGCACCATCAAGTTAGGTGTGATAGTGTCGTTGTCTGTTAAGTCTGGTATGAGGATTCCATGCAATTCTTTAGACATATAATAAGTTCAGCTTATATAGTAATTATATTCAGCATTTTGAACGGTGCCTTTAGAATTGCAAGGAGTAATATTGTTTAGTCGGTTCTTGACGTAGATAACATTTTTATAAGTCGTAATTTTTTGTTGAGATACTTTGCACAATCTTTTATTACAACCCTAACGAATAAAATGCTTTTACCAAAAAAAAAAAAAAATTATTTGAGGCTATTTTATTATTTTCTAAAACGATATCTAAAGCATTTTGTGTTGATATAACAAAGCAAATTCGAATGGAATACTAAAAAATGCTCACCACAGTGCTGATGATATATATCTGGGAATATGGGCTAAGGTTCACTCCATTCAGCAACTATCCTCAAATACTAAAAGCGAAATATTAACGCTAAAATTAATTCCAATGATATAAAAAAATCTCTTAAAATGTGTCCCTCTTACAAAACATTATGTAAATAATACTTTTGAAAATAAAAAATAAATAAATAAATAAACAAACATGAATTTTTGAGGGATGGTGAGCATATTCCAGAATATAAATGTAAAGAAAATCTGAAAAAAACTGCAAATATAGGGAGCGCGGTGGCACCGTGGTAATGTACAATGTTTTCTTTTACAATGTAGCCATAAGTCAACCATGTGGGTTCTGCAGCCCTCCTTGGGTCCACCCAACCTCATTTATTGGGTACCCTTAATTGGGTAAAAATCTGGCTGTTGAACGTGATTCTGACCAAGTCATCACCTTGCACAACCGTCGGTCTAGTAAAGGTACTTACAAAGTACTGAACCCCTGACCCTTCATAGGCTGTATTGGTATAGATTTTTATTTTTAACAAATATAGTTCCTTATAGTAATTATGTAAAATAATATTAACTCAGCGTTAACACACATATGTCCAAAAGACTGCAATAGAAATGAATGGAATATTTTATTAAGGAAGTTTATTCCCTAATACAGTAATTAAATAATAATCCTTAGGATAATTGAAGATGTAGGCATGACACGCAATTTTAGAGAAATACGACGTATTGAGTAATTTACAGTTTTATGACAAAAGTATATACTGAAGTGTTATTCAAATTTAGTAATGTTAAAAATTAAACCAAGAAGATCCTCTTTCCTCAGTTTTATAACCGAATGTATAGACGTTTCTTGTGAGCACCTCACAAAAGATTTTCTTAAAATGCACATCTTTAATTTCCCTTAAACAATATGCAGTTTTATTAACGCTACTTTCATTTTTATGATTTTCTTAACAACTATTACTCTTTATCAAAGGAAATTATTTATAAAACGATATTTTTATCTTGAAAAGGTTTACACTTGAAAGAAACCTTTCGAACATTCTATCCTAGGAGCGTTTATAAATACGGCCCTTAATAATGATTTTAAAACGACTATCGAGAAAGGTGTAGTAATGTCCGATAAATACGTATCCTCGATTTGGTATATTCTTTTATAAGCTTCTAAATTATAAATTTATAATAAAGCATATAGTGGGGAAGAAGGAAAGACTAGGGAGAAAATGGACTGAGGAAGAGTGGGGGGATCAGTCCAGGAGGATGAAACGATATTGGAGTAGGAGGAAGGCGAAAGGTGTAAGGATGAATCGAAAATGATATTCGCGTGGCCCTTGCTGGTCAGTTCATAAAAAAAAAAAAAAGGATATAGATAGATGGTAGTAAAATAACAGGTCTCAAAATAAATATGATCTACAATAAAATGAAATTAGTAAAACCAATGACATTTCTTATAGGAGAAAAGGACAAAAATATATTTGGCTAGAAAACCGATTAGTAACCAAAATTTGATGGCTTCACTGCGAGAACAACGCGTTACTGATAGTACAAGAGCCCAAGAGAAGAAAAAAAGGCGGTTATCTCACCCCAATTTTTGATTACTTTAATGAAAACTATGTATAATTACTAGTCGAAATTTATGAGTCTGCCAAGTATAGGTAGGGGGAGTAAAAAATGGCGGCTGTTTCAAAGCGATAAAAAAAAAAGTAATTTTTCATTCGGAGCTCTATCTCAAAAAGTAAGAACAGCACAAGAAAACCTAAGAGAACGTCATTTAAAGAAGAGTAAATTTGCTAAAATATGAGCCCTAACAGAGTTATTTACGTTAAATAATTTTTGAGATATAGCTTTTTAAAAAGCAACATTTCATAAAAATGTTGTATGGGACGTACTAAAAGATCAGTAGTTAGTGAGTTTATATTGAAAAATCTATATCTCAAAAACCATATGACGTACATATGTCTATTAGCACTCAAATTAAAGCTAGTTTAATGAGCTGTAAACTATTTTAGATGTGTATCTTCGTAGGAGTAATAGTTTATATGAAATTTGCTAAAATAAATTGATTTATAGTTGTTCAGACAAATTTTCATTTGCCAAATTTATATTCCTATGTGAATATCATAAAAACTACTACCTCTACGAAGATAAATGTCATACATTACTTAGTTTTAAATAGTTAAATTTTCTTTATTTTGAGTGTTGGCAGACGCACATATGTCTTATGGACCTAGAGATATATTTTTCAAAAATCCAATATTTTATATGAACAACTAGAAATTAACATTTTGTGAGTTTATTTTGTCAAATATGATAAAATACTACTACTCCTACAAAGATAAACATAATTAACCATTTTGTAGTAAATTTAACTAGCTTTAATTTGAGCGCTGGTAAACATCTGTACGTTCAATGGTTTCTGAAGTTTTTCATAAATCAAACTTTTTGTCCGAAGAACTATAAATCAATTTATTTTAGCAAATATCATGAAAACTCCTTTTCCTACGATGGTAAAGGTCATGAACTTATTATAGTCCATTAAACTAGCTTTAATTTGAGTGCTAATAGACATATGTACATCACATAGTTCCTGAGATTTAGATTTCTCAAAATAAATTAGCTAACTACTAATCTTTCAGATGAAATTTTGCTTTTTAAAAAGCTATATCTCGCAAACTATTAGACGTAAATAGTTCTTTTAGGGATAATATTTCATCAAATTTACTCTTCTTTAAATAATGATCTCTTAGATTTTCTAGTGTTGTTGGTAGTTTTTAAGATATAGAGCTCCGAATGAAAAATTAATGTTTTTTTAAGGTTTTGAAACAGCCGCCATTTTTTATTCCCCCTACCTATACTTGGCAGACTCATTAATTTTGACTAGTAATTATACATAGTTTTCATTAAAGTAATCAAAAATTGGGGTGAGATAATTGCCTTTTTTTCTTCCCGGCTCTGGTACCAAGAGAAGCTATGATAACAATTGGAGGTTTGAAGGAGCATCTTTGTAATACGAATCACCAAGAGGGATATCCGTCCTGAACTAAAAAATTTACAAGGAATAAACTAAAAGGATAGTATTTCGCGGGAAAATTGCTTTGGAAAAGACCTACTCAAGCATCCACAGAAATATATGAGCTAAAAAATATTCTCTTAAGAAATTTCAAGAAAACAAAAAGTTGGGAAGAACTGAATATAGCTATACATTTCACATTGTTAATAGACAATATTATCCCATCCCCAACTATACCCTCCTTCGTCATGACCGAATAGACCGTACTGGTGGTGGAGTTGCTCTTTATGTTCACGACAGCCTGAGGGCCAAAATCCTTTTAAAGTCTCTCTCCCTTGACACCCCTCATCTGGAATACATTTTTGTACAACTTACGTCATGCTCCTTTTCCCTCCTCTATATTGTTATCTATCGCCCACCTCGAGTTCGTTTTGATGATGCATTTGAATCCTCCTTCCTTTCATTCATTCCTCTCTTCCAAAACATAATAATCGTAGGTGATCTCAACACGAACCTTCTCAAAGACTCTCCCGATCGATCATACCTTATGGACATAATTTTCTCCCTAGACCTTTATATTGTTCTCTACCAATCCACACATCATACTCAGTCCGCTGATACTTGGCTAGATGTATTTATTATTGATTCCCCACAGAACCTTTTATCCTCCACCCAAATGCCTATGTCTTTTCTTTCCTCCCATGACCTAATCAGAATTTCCTACAACATTCCCACTCCCTTGCTTATGCCAAAGACAATTAGTTGGCGAAACCTTGATTTCTTAACCATAGAAAAATTGGTCCCTACCTTGACGAACTTTCCCTTTCCTTAGATAGATGGGTTCTAAGTAAATTTATTTTTATTTTGTATTTCTGAATGTGGTCTTATAAAAATGTGTGTTTTTTAACAAACCTTAGATGAAATATAAGTTCTACATAAATTCACGTTCAAGGGTACTAATGTATAGAGTGTTTTTGCCACCATCAAAATATGCCGTGGTCAAAATATAGAACTTTTTAAAAATTTCACATTCAAGTCTACTTGGAGATATTATAAAGACGACTTAAAACAAAGAGAAACTTTACGGCAACTGTCGCAGCTTCGGAATGGTAAAAAATGTATAATAGTACCATCTTGGTAGCATTGTTGTGGCAGTACTGTGGCAATCTAGTGTGATAGCTGATAATGTGTTGCGGCAGTGATCCAAATATCACATTAAAGCCCGTCTACAAGGTGACTCTAAACAAACATGGCAGCAACTACCAACGTACTTAATATAATTTGCTATTGTGACAGTAGAGAACTACTATAACGTGCGTAATAGTTGTAAATTGAAGTAAATTTCTTGTTTATTTCGTATGTATAAAGGTTGTTTTATTTGAAAGAACCTTAGATGAAGATAGCACATTCGAGCATTCTTGTGTAGCCACCTTAGAGTGCCTAGCCAACTACTTTTAGGTATCATAATTGGTAAGAATATTGGAATTTTTAAAAATATTAACATGAATGTTTGATATTATGAAGACAACTTGATAGAAAATTTCATTTCTACAATCCGCATGTGAGCTTTATAATATAATATTGTTGTATCATCAAAGGAAACTCGTGAATTGAGCTGAAAATATAAAATTCTGACTTTATTGCGAAATATCCTAAACAGTTTTATGACAATTTTTATTTTTTTATCGAAGGCTATACATCAAATCAATCTCATAGACTGATTAACGCACCTCTAATTATTTTCTAATTGAATATAAACATTTGCTTGAAATGATATAACTGATACGTGCCATTAGTTCCCAAGAGTGGCACTTATGGAGGCACTGCAATCATCCCAATTAACTCTCAAACTTATTATTAATTATTCCTTCGACATAATCTGGCATATGATACATTATTCTTAAGCTACCCTCCACATCGTATACTTATCCAATTCCCGCAGCATATGTATATTGGATAAATTATAGGTCGCGAAATATCGGTAACGGTTTTTCAATTATGCAGAGGTGGCCTATGGTAAACTGTGGCCGTTGTCCAGTGACAGCCGGACCGTGAACCGTCACGGTAATAACATGTTATTTATTCCAGCAGTGGCTGAATAAATTACTACCATTTCACTATGAAATATTCAGACGAGAGCGGAGCGTACACTGTATCGACCAGGCAACGACGCGCATGCGAGCTACCTCCTCCGACAGAAACCAATAAAATCTTCAAGCTCTCTGCTTTAGAAAGAGAAAACATCACCCCCACTTTCCTATTGATCTCCGACAATACAAGTACTCTCGACAAATACCATCTACAATACAGAATACAATTGTTTTGGGTAGTCTACCCATGTACGGAAGTTGATTACCACAAAAAGAATGGTCATCAACATTAGTTCAACAGAATTATAATAAATACTGAGTAATGGCAGAAGAATAACTTATTGGCCAAGTAGTGTAAGCGAAGGAAATAAGACTATAATTTTATAAAGGCATAATAGCCTAGAATAGAAAAAAAAATTTAAATTTGAATACATTAAATTTAAGAGTTTCGCTGGTCTGAGGACCGAAACGTCAGACAAGAACAAAGATAGGGAGAGAAAAGAATGAAAAGAAAATTTAATTTTAATTTTATTACGTATTCTCAAACAAAAATTAATATGTAATATATATTAATGAACAAATAAATACTGATATTGATCATGAGTCATACAATCAGAATCATGAATCCATTTTCTTGAATCAAAAGTTTTTCAGATCATTAATTTTAAATTAAATTAAAAAATTGTTCCTCAAGGTAGTATCCTTGGTCCCATCCTCTACACCATCTATACAGCTGACATTCCAACCAATCCTCACCACGTATGCCGAAGACACATGTGTGCTCGCTGTTAATAATAACCCATTAATCGTATCCCAAAATCTCCCATCCATATCACAGTCCTCGAAGAATGGTGTCGTAATTGAGGATTAAGATAAATTCCAACAAATCACCTTAACCCTTCGTCGTAAACCTACTGACCGCCCTACAGTTTCATTTAATGATGTTACTCTTACCCCTGTCGAACAGATCCGCTACCTTGTACTACATTTGGACTAACGATTAACCTGAAATCTTCACACAAGACTGAAAAGATAGGAAACTGTACATCGATTTCGACTATTAATTCGACTTTAATTGAATATATTTTTTACTGACTATTTTTTACTTCGGTGTGTTGTGCTATAAATTTTATCATAAATCAGCTTGTTACCGTTTATTATTTTGTATTTAATTAAAAAACCACTACATCTGGACAAACGACTAACATGGAATCCTCATAAAAGACTGAAAAGGCAGGAAACTGCTCGTCGATTTCGACTATTACAACATTTACTAGACAAACGGTCTAAACATCCAACACATTACAAAAGACTGATCTACATGACTGTAATAAGGCCAATCTGGACATATGGAATTGAGCTTTGGGGCTCCAATAAACCTTCAAATTCCTCTCATATTCAATCCTTACAATTCAAAATCCTCAATGCTCCTTACTTTGTCACAAATAAAATCATACATAAAGACCTTAATATTCCCTATATAACCGATCTAGCCGAACCAGATATCACTCCTTCCAATATAAACTCTCTAACCACTCAAACTCCCTAGTTTCTAATCTTGCATCCTCTTCCATTCCTGACAATCCTCCGAGGCGCCTGAAAAGAAGATGGCCACGGGACCAGCTAATGTAAAATGTCATTAGAGTGCTACCTATTTAGTTTTACTAACTAGGTAGTTTTACTACCTAGTTTGTATCTAGGTAGTTTCTCTACAAGGCTGTAACACTCCAATTTAACTTAAATCAGATTTACTAAATGTATAATGTACAATTGTAAATAGCAATAAATAAATTTAAAAAAAAATAAATAAATACAAATTTAAAACAATACACTACAGTCCTGAAATGACTAACCTAAAAAAAGCATTAACTTCAATGCTCATGCTTGGGAAAAAAATATAACATGGAACTATAACCTGCGACATGGATAAAAGAAAAGAAAAAGGATAGTAGATTGAAACAAGGCAACATTTATTATCTATATAAATTTAAGTGATATTATGAGAATTAGGACGTATGAAACAACTCAAATCCTCCTTATTAATTGAAATTAAGGACTGTTGTAAATAAATATACAACTAGTGAATGTTATGTGAGTTATATTACAATAGTATGAAGTAGAGAGGACACATTGACAGAACTCCAGTTAAGGGCTTACTTACAGGATAAGGGCTCGAGACCATCTTTTTTTCGCACCTAGATAGATTATCGAGTACTGAAGAGGAAGCAAGGATAGAAGCAAGAAGATTTATCATAGAAGGATTTCAGGCCGAATCGGCAAAATATATAACATTGAATTCCATATGGATGATTTTATGGTGTAAAAGTAAGGAATTCGATGGTTTAGTGGAGCTCAAAAGCTCAACTCCATAAGTCCAAATAGAAATAAAGGACTAAACCACAAAAAAAGCTTTATTATAATAACAATTCCATGAATACCTTGACAGGAATATCTTCAAGGAAATAGTTTAATAAAATGAAGTCATTAGATTAAAATGAAAGTTGAAAAACTATTCTAGAAGTGATGGGAAATAAATGCCTATTTGGTTTGGATATATAAAAAGAATAACCGATGTATTATATGGTATAATGGGGAGAATTATTTTCATAGAAAATAAATGAAAGAAGAAGGCAAGACAGGCAAAGAAAGACTTGTGATAAAGAAATTGAAAAGCGATGGGATGTGACGAACCAGAGGAATTGATATAAGATTGATTACTATCGAAAAACCCGTTGAGAAAAGTTATAGATATAGTCGATTATAAAAAAACAACATAATAGTGCGGAAATATGTCTACAGATTCAAACAAACTTTATCAGATTTTTTTTTAATTCGACGTTAGTTCTCCTTTACGAGAACAAGCTGACTCAACGAAAATAAAGTTTGCTCCTATCTCATCCCAAAATATATTATAAAGAGCATTATATCCTCTACATCTATTCATTTTAATTTATTTAATTTTTTTTAATCAGATTTTTGTGTAAATGTTTAGACAACAAAATCTGTATTTTGACTGTTAGTAAAATAAAATATAGGTTTTGCTCAACTAAAACGGATTCACTCTATAATTAAAATAAACAGTTAACAGTACAAATGAAATTTGTACCTCCTTTACGAGAACAAGTTGACTCAACGAAAATAAAGTTTGCCTTTCTCATCCAAAATAGATTATAAAGAGCATTATATCCTCTACATCTATTCATTTTAATTATTTCAAGTTTGTCGTATATAGTTTCAAAATAGATCGTTATTCTTAAAATAATAATTACACTTTTTTTATGCTTAGTTAAAGCTGAAATTTCACTTGAACCCAATTATGTTGAAGATAAAATACATGAGTGCTCGAAACTTCGAGGTATAAAACTACAGAACCCTTGTTAGAAATATTAACTCCATTTGTTCGATACCTTCGTATATCTAGATCCAATTACAGAACTTGGTATAAGTCGAAAAATACTTCCTCTGTCGATTGGCAAGGTAACACGTCAGCTTTATTAAGAAGTGCATCGTGAAATAATAAAATTTTACAAACAGTCATAAATTATAAGGCAAGAATGAACATAATTTATAATTCCTATTAAAAAGGTTTTTAATAATATTTTGTGGAAAAGTTGAACAAAAAAATCTGAATCCATCACAAAATACCGACTTTGTCGGTACAATATAATATATTATAATAATACAACATATAATACGATATAATATAATTACTGTGATGTGTTCTGGAGATTAGAATCCGCTAATTCTAAAATTGTCTAAGAAGGTCTTCAACAGAATATTTTTATAAACGATCAAGATTAAGTAGGACACCCGTTGCAAAATGACAGGGTAATATACGAATGATTGGCCTGTGTAATGAGTATAAGTATCTGAAATCTTGCAAGTTTGATGCTTTATACTAAGTACTTCGTCAGTGTTATTCAACTTATCACTTAAAGAAAAGATTGGACGAAAAAGTCAAAAAGAGAAAGAAGGTAGTATCTAAGGGTATGATAGAGGGGTCCATGGGCAAAGATCTCAAAATGGTTCTCTTGAGGTTGGTTCTCTCATTTATAATTTGTGATACTCCAAGTAATGTAAGAATAAAGTTCACACTGAGAAGGAGCAATGTCTTAATGACAATGGTTCGTATCAATTAATGCAAGACAGAGTGACCGTTTTGTCCAGTCCATTTGCAAAAATTGTACAATACTTCTGTAGATAATTAGCGATTCTAGGGTTGTCAGAGGGACATTTGAGAAATGCTGCACTCAGTTTGTCTTCAATGAACGGTTGTCACATACCTTGAATTCCGATAACCAGTTGCTGTAACAAAATGTGTGAAAATATTCATAATAAATTTAAAAAAATTTAAAATATGAACTGGGACTGCTGAAGGTCTCAAAACTTATTAAAGTGAATAGCATTTCAAATTTTAGAATAAAAGAGAAAGATGAAACTGATGATGACTGCAAATTTAAATAATGCCAAAGACTGATCTACATGATTGTAATAATGTTGACATACGGAGTTGAGCTTAGGGGCTCTACTAAACCATTGAATTACTCCCAAATCCAATCCTTACCGTCCAAAATCCTTTATGATCCAATTTACCAAAGCAAATTTACCTGTTGCATATATGTTTATGCAGTTGTAAATAACAATAAATAAATCATTAAAAAACAACAATAATACCTAAAAAAAAAATTCTTTTGAGGTTAATGGCTTCCAATTAAATGAAATTTTATTAAAATTATCACCACATGTTACAACGTTTCGGGACCACTGTCCCATATTCATGCACCTTAAACCTCATAATTTCTTCTAAGAAATCAAACACACAATTTGTGCATCTTCACTACTCCTTAGCACAGCCATCACTCTCCAATAATAATACAAGAAATAAAAGTATTACAAAAATAAAAATATTACAAAGATGTATATTGAGCTTTTTATTTTATTATTATGTTGTTCTGTAAATGTTTACTGCAAATTGAAATGGTATGGTTGGTTATATTACGAAATCACTTTCGTAAATTAACACTAAAAAACTGTTTTCACTGTCCATTTATTCGGTTGATTACTATTTATTGTCCAGAATGGGCAAAATTGTCCATAGTGGACAAAATCATAACGGAAAAAATCTTGGTTTAGGCAGAATTCTTAGAAATCATAACCAATTAACAAATTAAGAAATAAGAAATTTTCCATGCGATAAACTTCCTAAAGATATGGCGCAGTACCAAAAAACGTAATTACACTTATAAAACAATAACTAAGGAAGAATCTTATGATCCAATATTTCGAGATCGAAATGGATTTTGTTCATTTCAGAAAAACAAATATTTTGAATTAACAAAATTTATTTTGTTGTAAATAATCAATTTCAAAGCAAGAAGAAATTTTTACCATTTCGGTAAAATTAATTTTGTTAGAAAATGGGAATAAATGCATTTAGATCTATCCATAGCTCCTGAACTAGCAAGACTATTAAGATATTATCTTTGAGTAATTAAATTAACGACTATTTGATTAAAATGTCTAATATGAAAGTCGCATTTAGAGGTTATGTAGAACCATTTT
>NW_027114646.1:291080-304336 GCF_000696795.3 Halyomorpha halys
ATATATAGACTGAATATTAAGTCTTTAATAGTCAAACTTTTTTTTAAATATATGTATAAAGGCGTAAGTATGGTTGTCAAGCCCTGCAAAGTGGTAGCAAAACGGCGGACAATAAATAGTTGAAGACTATTTTGTACTTTTTTGACCGCAACTCTGACCACCTTCTACACATTTTTATGAATATTTTATCACCCAGCAATTTGCTAATATTTGTGTTTCCTTTCATTTCACCGGTCTCTATTTTGTTCCTTTTTATAATGCAAACATAATAAATGGAATATAATAGCCGACCAATGTCAAAAGAACTCCCAAACGTGTGGACACCGACATTTGTTGCTTCCTTTGGTTACCAAGCATTTGTACAGGTCTCGGATTTGCGGAAAGTGTCAAACGTGTAGATCTACCATAAAATATTGGATCGATAGATTTAACAATACTCTTGAATTGGATAAATTACAATTTAAATAGTAGTCTAAGATAGAGAGATAAATCTATAAATCTAAAACAACCTAGGGAGTATAAATAATTAAATTCATTTACAAGAACTAACTTATATAAATGTTTCTATGACGAAACTACTTTTAGGCGCACACATGCGTTCTATGTATTTATTATTATTATTATTTATATTTTTAAAAGACTGTTTGAGAAAAGATAAGAATAGCAAACTTGGGGTTGGCGCACAACTGCTCTTGTATCTACTTGTTTACTAACATCTGCTCTTCCGCATATTGCACACAGCACGTGTTCAAGATTTCGGGGCAAGGCGACTTCCGACTTAAAAAAAAGTTAGTTGTTTATATATTTTCCTTAGATTAACCCTTATCGCTAGCTTTTTATACGTGATCCTCCTAAGTTGTAGGATATTCCGGTAAATATGGAAAAAAAAAATTCAGTATTGTAAGAATAACATTTTTGTTATAAATTAATTATTTTACACATATATGAGATTCAAATAATTATTTATTTAGAAAAGGAAGTGATACATAACTGGAGATGTTAATTGATCTGTTATGGATACTTAACAAATAAGCAGTGCTGCCGATTCTTCCAACAAATAACTACCCTCTAAGCGTCTTGAAAAACGGTATAACTATTTAATAAATACAGAAATGTTCTTTGGGTTAGGTGTAATCGTTAATAGTATAAGTAAAGTCAGTGAAGTAACTGCTACTTCAACAATCACATGTATACTTCTTGACAGTGAACTATCGCACATTTTCATTTATTTCGACAAAAGTGTTAGCCACAACCAGGGTATAACTACTTGATAGTTACAATCATGACAGCATTAACTATCAAGACAGTTCTTCTGTCGGAATGGGTCTGGCGTTGTCGTTAATAGTACAAGTACCGCAAGTGGACTAAAAATTGCATTAAATGCCATATTTATACGACTTGACAGTGAACTGTCGCAACATATCAACCTTAGGAAATGTAATTACAATAGGCGGAAAATCAGTATTCATAAATATTTGCCCAAAAACTTAAAATTGTATCAGCCACAGGCCCCAAAAACGAATTTGCCCAAGAACCTTAAATCAAGGAGTTTCGACATGTTTCGCTTTGTCACCTCCCACGTGACATACGACCATAGCGACAAAGTACTGGTGTCACGTGACAGGTGATATACGATTAATAAAGGTTAACTTAATGTCAAAAAGAAGATTTTCTAATTCCAGAGCGTGTCAAAAATATTGAAGACTGAATATTCAGTCTTTAATGTTCTAACTTTTTTTTTTAATTTATGTATACAGATAAAGGCGGAAGTATGATTTTGGAGGGCTCCTATGATTCTTACTCAAAAATTGAAGATGTTTATATTAGTTATAACAAATAATACAATTTAATATATTATTGTTTTAATATACACAAAACATTGATGATTTCAGGTCTCCATAGAAAATCTATCCCACAGAAATTAAATTGGTACATTTAATTTATGGGAAGAAGAAAGGAACATTTATAGAAATATATAGATACAGTAAAATATATTAAAATAATGTAAAATTTTTAAAATAGCATCTTTGCCTGACAATATCATTCGAATCTAAGGTAACCTAGTAACTACCAGACAAAACAGAGGGTATTATTAATTTTACTAACAATTAGGAAATACAGTGATACTTCTTTTAATGGACACCCCTCAATAGCGTATCAGTCTTAACGGAGAAATTTATTAAGATGCTGGTCAACAAAGTACATAATTAATGCACTTTATTATGAATTCCATCCACTACGGACGCGGATCAATTTTATTCCTCATCAGAACTTTCCAGCTCTTCGTAACGGCAAAAATTCATAAAATATGAATGTAGAAACTCCAAGACTTCAAAACTTGCTATTTTAAAGGTTGCTTCATAATGCCTTTAGAAGTCTTCGTCTCTATTGCCGAAAAACTCTATCAGATTTTCAGTTTTCTCTTGATGCCAATTTCTTATCACCAAAACGTTTTGCAATACTAGAAAAATATAATAATCGCTTGGTGTCAGGTCCGGACTATATAGTGGATGCATCAAAACTACCCAACCAAACTCCCGGAGTTTCTGCTGGCCTATACTGGCCGTTTCTGGTCAATCGCTAGCTTCAAACGGTCCAGTTGTTGACAAAATCCGAATTAAGTTTTTGGTCATACGGAAGCAACTCATAATAAATTATTCGTTTCCAGTCCCAACAAAAGCACTGCAGAACCTTCCCGGTCGTTAGTCCTGGTTTGGCCACCGTTTGAGCTGCTTCACCGCGTTTTGACCATCATTGTTTTCGCACAATGTTGTCGTATGTGATCCATTTCTCATCTCCTGTCACCACGCGTTACAGAAATGGGTCGATTTCATTCCATTTGGCCAAGGCTTCGCAGATGGAAATTCGATCAATCATGTTTTGGGTGTTAATTGGTGTGGCTCCAAAACATCAAGCTTGTTTTCGAATCCAGCTTTGTACGAACATTTTAAAACAGTTTTATAGCCGATTTTTAACTCCTGGGCGATGCCACGACTACTAACATGCCGGCCAACTTTGATTATTTCTGTGATTTTATCCACATTTTCGACAATGCGAGGTGCATCTTTAACATCAAAAATACTCAAAAGGAATCGACAAAATCAAAATTGCGCGTAATTAGCTGTTACAGTATCGGGACCATAAACACCATCCAAAATTTCAGCCGCCTGGCCAGCATTTTGAAAACCTGTAAAATGTTTAGAATTTCCTTTTTGTTGACTTCCATCTTTAACAACCTGTAACACAACAGAATGGACCAAACAAAAAACTCCAAATGAATTTTTTTAGTGCGAAATGTTACCTTAACAACGAGCATAAATCTGAATTTGTTTGATCAATACTTTACGAGAAATCGATCGCTATAGCCATTTACCGAAAAAATAATGAATTATTTTTCTCCAACCAAATATTTGTACCGTAAAAATCATTGTTGAGACTAAATGTTACTAGAATGACACTTTGATTTTTTTTTTTTACAGTAATGTTTTTGGACTTTTGATATATCACAGAGTACTCGATGATATGTATACAATATTATTATTTTAATTTATTTTTGCTTAAATATCTTGTGTTCACTTTTTATATTTATTTCTCCTTAACATTCACTTTCGTATAACTAGACAAAATGATTATCTCTGTAGTTGTTCGTTATTTTTGAAGTTGCACTGTTTATAAATTATCGACGGAATACACAATCCAATCGAATTTCGTTTCGTCCAACATTCATTATATTCATTAATTTGAGTCCATTTATATATCAGAAAACATTAATTATACAGTGAATTTTAAAACATATACAAGAAATCTGAACCAACACTATGCATGGATTTTAAGTAAAATTAATTTATTAAAAAAGGGGATAGAATTAATAATGATAAATATAATTAACCTTGATATGAATTTTAATAATAAAAGAAGGAGGAATTTTAACCAAAATATAGTAGTAATAATTAAATTAACAAGAACAAAGAAGGTTTACTGTGATAAACAGTTTTAATTTTTAATTTAATGTGAACAATTAGGAAATTAAACATAATTTAATGATTAACAAAATTATATGATTCCCTAATGTTTTAAGGTCTCATAGGGTAATTTGTTGACTGATATAAATGATCTAGGCAGAATAGCCTGCATAAATTTGTTTTTTTAAATGATGTAGTTCTGAAATTGTATTAAGGTATGATCATTTATTGATAATATTGTTATTAGCTTAAAATTGTTAAAGATCATATGTATAATAAAATCTGTTTGTGATAGATTGTCCTTGAGGATGGCCGAATTGGCCAAAACGGATTTATAAAGAAATAAAAAATTTTTGAGACTAAAATATGAGAAAATTTATTTATTTAACAATATTAACCAGTATCAAGAAAGTGTAAAGATTAAGAATAAATTTATTATTGTAATTAATAAACAGAAAACTCATAAAAAGTTCGAAAATGAGAGCTTTAAAAAATATCTCGTTTCTTCTAATAAAATTAATGTAAATTAAAAAATAAATTAAATTGAATATGGCCAGGTGGAACTCACTTATTTTATTTTCAAGCTAGATAGCTTTTCATATTTCATCAATATTGTCAACGACGAAAGTTACGTAAGTGCAGGATGTTGGGAAAGAATAGCTATTTTATTATCTCCTTTGTCATTGAAGGTAAATATTCAATCAAGGCCAACTAAATTTCTAATTTATAAAACAGATATTTTGTTTCTGATGTTGCTCCTAAATTTGGACGCATGAAACAAAATGTTGCTAAGCATTTTTGGTGTTTATGAATGCGAACAGGAAAAACTGACCAGGGGTTAGTCACTTTGAAATCAGTTAGAAATTACAAACTTCAGCAGTCCAGAGCTATTTTGTAGGAATCTACATGTGTTCAAAATGACAGAAGAAGGAATTCCTTTGATCGAGAGAGGACCAATCTATATGTAGTCTCTAGTGTTACATACAACGCACAGTGGAAAAAATGACCGATTTAACAGGACGAAATTATTGGGTAATATTAAAGCGTCAGAAATAAAGTCTGGGCTCAGTGTTTAGCTTAGAAACACGTGATAATCTGGTAATCACACCATAGCCTCACACCGGGAATGATTAATTTTAATGGCATACAAATTAAGTTGAAATCATTTAGTTAACAATCCACAAAGGACAAAAAAATAGTTAACTGTTTATTGGCCGACGTTTCGCTTTACTTTGCAGGGCTTCATCAGGGCTGTCGTGTTAAAAGACAGCAAATAAATGTTAAATATTTTTGTGACCGTACGTCCAACCAGTTCCTTCATATTCAGTTACGGTCAATCAGTATTTATATACGTGGTATCATATTTGTTCAGTCGTCTACCAGAACAACTAATAAATATACCAAAAAAGCTAAAAAAAAGGTATCGACTGGGTAATTTCTGACTTTTATGAACTGATTCATAACTAAGTTTTATTCACTAAATAACTGCCAGTAATTTATCCTCTCACCACTTAGTGATTTAGATTTTATTAGATTCCGAATAAACCTAGCTTTAGATATTACTTAGACTTTTAGTTAAATTGTATTTCTTTTTAAATAAATAATTTAATTTTTATCCATCTTAGTCTCAACACATTTTATTTTTCTTACAATCCAATCCGGCCATCCTCAGGGACAATCTTAATACAATTTTAGAACTAAATGATTTAAAAACTCAACTTCATGCAGGCTATTCTGCCCAGGTCAAAACAACAATTTCTAATTGCTCAATTTTCACATTAAAAACAAAAATTAAAATTCATTTATCACAGTCACTATTTGTTCAAAACATTATCACAACATAAAATTGTATTAAGATTGTCCCTGAGGATGTCCGGATTGGCCGAAACGTCGGAGTAAGAAAAATAAAATGTATTGAGACTAAAATGGATAAAAATTAAATTATTTATTTAAAAAGAAATACAATTTATCCGGCCATCCACTGGGACAATCTTAATACAATTTTGTGTCGTGATGAAGTTTTGAACAAATAGTGACTGTGATAAATTAATTTTAATTTTTGATTATAATGTGAAAATTGAACAATTATAAATTGTTGTTTTGACCTGGGCAGAATAGCCTGCATGAAGTTGGGTTTTTAAATCATTTAGTTCCAAAATTGTAATAAGTAGATTGTCCCTGAGGATGGCCGGATTGGCTTGTAAGAAAAATAAAATGTGTTGAGACTAAGATGGATAGAAATTAAATTAACTGTACATAATAATACATTTAGTAAATCTGAAATAAGTTAAATTGGAGTGTTACAGGCGTGTAGAGAAACAACCCATTGGTAGCACTCTAATGACATTTTACATTAGCTGGTCTCGTGGCCATCTTCTTTTCAGGCGCCTCGGAGGATTGTCAGTAATGGAAGACGATGCAAGATTAGAAACTAGGGGGTTTGAGTGGTTAGAGAGTTTGTAATGGAAGGAATGATATCTGGTTCGGGCTAGATCGGTTACATAGGGAACATTAAGGTCTTTATGGATGATTTTATTTGTGACAAAGTAAGGAGCAATGAGGACATTACGAAGGATTTTGAATTGTAAGGATTGTATACGAAAGGAATTCGAAGGTTTAGTGGAGCCCCAAAGTTCAACTCCATATGTCCAGATTGGCCTTATTACAGTCATGTAGATCAGTCTTTTGTAATGTGTTGGAAGTTTAACATTATAAATAAAATTGTATTTCTTATTTTTAGTAAAGTTTACTCCACAATTCGTACGTACTTTTAGAAATTTATTAGTTGTAAATTTTTATCACTATTATTCTCTTCATAAGTTATATTATATACATGAGCTCACTATCTGTATCTCTAGAAATAATTTTAAAAAGAGTAGGTTTATTTTATAAGGCGTTGCAGCCTCCACAACGCCCCAATAATTAAAAGTGTTAAAAAAAAATTACTATATGGTAATCGGACCAAATCTGTTATAATTTGCTGAATAAAAAAAAAACTCTATTCTAATTTCTGTTCCAATTATTAAGAACTAAAATATAAAAATAATTCATTGATGGAACATTCTGACTCCACTCACTCAGAGTGTGATATTTTAATATATTCACCACAATGCCGTATTTATTCCAGCAATCTGTTTTATCTTTTACACCTACCTCTTTAAACCAATAACTAGTTCTAACGAGTATTTTTCTACAACTTATTTGTCTAGATCTGTATTTAGAACTTTATCACACCTGGGCTCTGTTTAATAATGAAAACTAATAATATTAGTTCATAATACAAGTATAGAAACAACGTGGTAATTACATTAATACTTTTTTTTTTTTTTTATATTAGTGATATCACAGGAGTTAAAAAGTACTAAAGTATAAGTCTGTGTAATTGTATTATGTTAAATCTACAAGACTAACAGTATTAGTCTGTACTTTATTATGAAACCGGGCACTGGTTGTATTTATTAGTGACTAGTTTCTAGTCCATCTACATATACTTTCTTATATTATTATTATTATTATTATAACTTTTTAATATACTTTATAAACATAACGATTTTTTCAAAATGTTTTTTATTTTAATGTTCTGTTTATTTATTTAATACTAGATCGGCCTGAGCCATATTTCATAATGAAAGCTGATAGTATTAGTTCATAGTACACGTGTAGAAACTAGTGTGGTAATAATACTAATACTTATTTTTTTTATCATAGGGATGATTATTAGTGATATTACAGAAATCAAAAAAAGTATAAGTTACTATTGTACAAGTCTATATAATTGAATTAAGATAAATCTACAAGACTAATAGTATTAGTTTGTACTTTATTATGATACAGGGCCCTGGTGGGCCTTACATGATTAATGTAAGAGGTTTTTTTTTTTTAACAATTGATTATGGGGGATTTAGTCTCATACAATGGCACCTTTGACTATATACAATGTTATAATTTAAAAAAAAAATTAAGATAAATTAAAATAATAATTCTTAATAAAAGATAAAAGTAAAGTAATAACAAAAACAATGTCATTTATAAATTGAACAAAATATATAATTGACTTCAAAAGTGTAAAAAAACAATAACAAATTAATTTGAAAAAAAAAGAAGAAGGGAGGGAAAAATAATAATAATAATAAATAAAATAGAAGTAGTGTGAATAATATAATTAATAAATATAAAATTTATTACATAATGTCCTGCAGCAGCCTGGGCTTCAGTCTTTGGGTTGTGGTTGGGTTTCTCAAGTTTTAGGTCACTGCTCTGTAGTACCAACTATCTTCTTCCAAGATTCACTTCCTTGTATTAACATAACAATCTTCGAAGATAACTGGGATTGGAACTTCATGAACTTTTTTTTTTTATGTATTCCTCTGTTGTCTCTATTTGTAATTACCGATGCAATTCACTGTTTCTTACAATCCAAGGAGCATCCACTGCAAATCTTACGACTTGATTTTGAAAAGATTTAATTTTTTCTTTTTCATAAAGAATGCCGCTCCCCACACTTCACAGCCATACAATTTCTGTTAACTGTTTGATACCTTTATTGAGCATCTATCTTCCTACAATATGCTTGATACGATCAACTATCCTCTTCACTACCATGTAACAATCTTCGAGTTTAATTGAGTAGAAAACGTCTGAATTTAAAAACTTTATTTAAGAAATAGAATAAATGACCTTTATCTTACTTTGAATACCTTTATTTTACTTGAATACCTTTATTTTTAAGGTTGTTGTATCTAATAGTTTGCAACGTAACAATGGAATATCTATACTCTCTTCCATTTTAATTACAATTTAATTGTAGTAATGGAAAATAGTTTAGAGTGTGACTATAATTTTTTTTTTTTACCTCAAAGATATTTCAATCACAGTTGTTGTGATCGTAAAATATTTTTTACACAAGTAGGATTAATTGCGTATAAATGGTCAATCTCAATGTCAACAAAGCTGAATGATTCTGTTTTTAATTGGCTTCTATGAATGAGCGTAATTATTAAGACATCGACCAATATAAATTTTGTTAATTATTCAATCAATAGTGATTTTAAGATGATTCGATTCATTGATCACAAAAATACTCGCCCATTGTGACACGTTAAACGAGAGTGACGTTGCCAATGACGCCAGCGTGTTTGGCCTTCGTGTATTAAAGGCTCAAACGATGCCTTTGTTTTCTGCACTTGTCAGAATAAATTATCCCAGAGTAAATATCTATTTAAAGAGAAGTGCTTTGAATTCTTTTTCTTTTTAGTATAACCCAATTTTAGTATATTATTTTTTATAAAAGAAACGTCAAAGTCTAATTATATCCGCGTTTTTTGTAATATAATTAACATACAACAGTTATAGGAACAGACATGAGCCTTTGAGTTGACGAAATACTAACTCCAAGTTAGCAGTTTACCGTAATGTACTCAATATTTTTTTTTCTAAAGCTTCTGTTTAATTATAGTTTGGTAGTTAACATATATGAGGTGGTATTTTGTTTTTCTCTGAATATCTGGAATCACTGGATATCATTTTAAAACATGAACGTGTTGGTCGAGGTTTTGGTATTTGTCATTGAAGATTTAAATACCTATTCATATTTATTTCTAAGGTTTCAAATATTGAAATTTTGCAGCGAAAACGCAACCGCAGTGTCGACATCATGGGCAGTTGCTCTGGTAGTTGGCAAGGAACCTCGCGGCCAAGCTCAAGATGCACAGATATGAATAGTACGCCTTGGAATCCTTTGTGCATACACCCAAAGTCTGTTAATGGCCCAATTTAGAATATCTTGTCTAATTTATAATATTTAAAAAAAAATCTTTTTCAAAGAGACAGATATTGATAAAAGATTATTGATAAGAGATTTGTACTGAAAAATATTAATAACTGTGATATTAAAAGAAAGAAATTAGTTATTTCACCCAAATTCTCGATTACTGTAATAAAAACTACGTTTAATTACTAGTCACAATAACTTTTGATGAGTTTGCCAAATAAAGCAAGGGGGAATAAAAACGGCTTTTTCAAAATGAAAAAAAAAAATTAATTTGTCATTTGGAGCTCCATTTCTTGGTAACTACTTACAACACTAAAAAACCTAATAGAACATAATTTGAAGCAGGAATATTAACCCTAGTAGAACTATTTACGTTCAATAGTTCCAGATATAAAGTTTTTTAAAAAGAAACATCTCATGAAATATATACCAAAAAATCAGTAATTAGTGAATTTATTTCTGGAAATCTTCATCTTAGGAACCATGAGACATACATCTGTCTATTATCACTCAAATGAAAGCTAGTTTAATGTGCAATAAAGTAGTTTATGACGTTTATCTTGGATTAGTAGAAGTTTTCATGGTATTTTCCAAAATAAATTAACAAATTTTTGATTTTTCATTGTTCGGACAAAGTTTTTTATTTATAAAAAACTATATCTCAGGGACCATTGGACGCACGGATGTCTACTAGAAATCAAAATAAAGACAATTTAACGTACTATATGATAATTTATAACGTATACCTTCGTAGGAGTTACTACCTGTTTTTATGTTATTTGCAAATAAAAATATAAATTTTGCTTATGAAATTTTGAACGAACAACTAGAAATAAATTTATTTTACGAATATCATGAAAACTACTACTTCTATAAAGATATACCTCATAAACTACTTTATTGCACATTAAACTAGCTTTCATTTGAGTGATATTAGACAGTTGTACTTCTCATGGTTCCTGAAATAAAGATTTCCAGAAATAAATTCACTAATTACCGATTTTTTAGTATATATTTCATGAAATGTTTCTTTTTTAAAAAAAAAAAAAACTGTATATGGGGAACTATTGAACATAAAGTTCTACTAGGGCTCATATTTTAGAAAATTTACTCTAGTTTAAATGATGTCCTATTAGGTTTTCTAGTATTGTAAGTAGTTACCAAGATATGGAGCTCGAAATGAAAAATTAATTTTTGGTTTCATTTTGAAAAAACTGCCATCAATTTTGACTAGTAATTAAACGTAGTTTTTATTACAGTAATTGCGAATTCGGGTGTTTCAAAGATATGGAGCTCCGAATAAAAAATAATTTTTTTTAATATTTTGAAACAATCGCTATTTTTATTCCCCTAATTTTACTTGGTAGATTCATCAATGTTGACTAGTAATTATAGGTAGTTTTTATTAAAGTAACCAAGAATTGGGGTGAAATAACTACCTTTTTTCCACTAGGCTCTTGCACTATATTATTGGATGTGTGCGGACGGCAGTGTATAACTACGCTAGGCACATGAAACAACAAAGACAATTATTGTGAATATTTAATTTCAATTAACAATTCTAAGTAATCTGTAGCGATTAGGACTGATTTCATATATTTTTTTTAATAATATTTTTTGGAATATTGATTTAATCATGGGGATGCTATCTATATCAGTCAAGAAAAAATTTATCAATATATATTTGTGAATTTGTAATACAATATTTGTTCAGGTAGAGGCCATGGTTCCTCTTGCATTAGAGATAATTTCAGGAAAAAATATTTTTTGTTTTCATATATGTAACAGTCGTATAATATGTGTTGAGAGGTTTGTGGAGTTCGTCCGTCGCATTTGCATGCGTCTATACTTTGTAAGTGAAATCGTTTTGTTTAGTCGGTCCATGTTCTGTAAGAAATCGAGTCAGTTTGTAGCGGATTGCTTTTGTTAATGTTGTAGTTTTGTATAGTGATGTTCGGAATGTATTTGTGTAAAGGTCGTCCTTTAGTTGCATGTTGTCATTGTGTGTTCCACAATTCATATCGAATGTTGTTCAAAGTGAAGGTATCTTCGCAAACGCTTTGTTTAGAAGATGGATTACATAGAATACTAATATGGCATTTTATACCTAACTGTAAAAAAAATATTGGCAACATAAGGATTAATTTTGGAATTACCGTTGGAAATTGTCAATAACATTTTTCAGTTTTTAAGAGGTTTGAGGTTTTCGCAGAGTACTCATCATTAAGCCTTCAATTTATGCTAATGATGAATATGCCGATATGGTGTTTGTATACGGTTTTTGCAATGGTAATGCTAATGTCGCCCGTTGTGAATATGCCAGGTGATTTCCGAATAGAAGATTACAAAACAAGTCTGTCTTTAGCTTTACGTTTCAACGTCTTAGAGAAACTGGTACATTTGCTATAATACCACGTACTGATGGTATTTTTGCCCCTTTACGAAATGAAGAAAGCAGTGCAACCATATTACAATATTTTGATGATAATCCACCTGCCAGTGCACAAAGAGCTGGAGCAAAATTAAATATTATGCCAACTACTCCATACTGTAGTTTATATGGAGAACTCTCATTGCAGATGGACTTCACCTATATTATTATCAACGGGTACAAAATTTATAACCGCAAGATTTTCGGCAAAGAAGACATTTTTCAGACTGGTAATTAAATCATGTTGAGGATAATCCACAATTTTCAGGAAACTTTTTGTGGACAGATAAATCTACCTTCACAAGAAGAGGTATCTTCAATCAGAAAAATAATCACCTCTGGTCGCAGGAAAATCCCCATGCAATTGTGAGCATCATTTTCAGCACCAGTTTCAGTGCTGGTTGAGAATAATAAACAATATTTTAATAGGTCCGCATTTCTTACCACCTCCACTCAATGCGGGCACATTTCAGGAATTTCTTAATAATGGTTACTAAAGCTTTAGTTGAACATATTCCATTACAACTGAGAAGGGACATGTGGTTTCAATTAGATGGATGTCCTGCCCATGGCTTGGCCAGCACGTCATCCAAACCTGACACAACTGGATTTTTTTTTGTTTTGGGGTGACATTAAACAAAACAATGGTCAATGATCTTAATTCGTGACGAAGAAGGATAATTGAATCTTGTGACACAATAACACATATCCAGTATTATCTTATATATATCATTATTCTGCCACTGCTGCTCTTGAAGAAAGATGCCGAACTTGTCTTAAAGCTCAAGGAAATCACTATGAATAACATTTAATATGAATTTAATGATTACGGTTAATTAATAAAGTAGTTGAAACAAATTAATAAGTTTTATTTCTTCCATATAACCTAAATAATTCATAACAATGAAAATCTTTAGGTGTGAATATCTTCTAATCAAATCGTTTGCGGACATACCTACAGAGGAAATTTTTTCCTTGTTTTGAGGTCCTTTTAGTTCATGTTTTCAGTTTGGCCACTTAATCCTGAAACACCCTGTATATTTATTATTATCTTAAATATATATGTATTAATATTATTATCTTTATATGTATA
>NW_027114646.1:305116-311157 GCF_000696795.3 Halyomorpha halys
TTATTTTATCATTTATTTGTTTTATTTATTTTTAAAAAGTTGTATTCCTTGTACTCAGTTATATTTTATATATTATCACAATTTGTTTCACTTTCTTTCTTTCTCTTATTTCTTCTTATATTGTCTTATGTTCTTTCTTTGCTTTTTGTATGAAGTATGCACGATTTATTTTAAAAATATACACCTCTTCTGTAGGGCTTACTCCAGGTTATTGTTATATTGACTAACGACAACGTAAAGAAATAAGATAATGGAGTATTTTTCTTATTCAAATATTTCATTTTCCATGGTTTATTATTTCATAGTCACTAAGTATGCTCCCTGAGAATTTTATCTAATGCTTTAATTTATAAAAAAAAAATTAGGTAAATGTTAAAAATCATTAGGAAAAGCGATGAAGAGCTACAGTGAAGAAGATAATTGCTTAGCCGGAAGGTATGAAGGTTACAAAAAGAGGGACAGAAGATAAATAGAAGATGGAAAGAGAATAAAAGAAGTAGAAGATATATTGTAGAATGCCGCCCTGCCAGTGGCCGTGTGGTGGGGGTAAGAACTGGTCTCAATCTTTATTCCACCGTCGCCACAGCAATTAAATCTCTTCCTTTAGTAGCCAATTTTCTTATACTCCGCTCCTTGCTTTTATTTTTCTTCTACTGTTGCCTTTATTGCTATCGACAATCTGTTTAGCGATAAAAATAACAATTGGTTGAGATTTATTTTACAAAAAGATCCTTACTCAGAGATCTTTATGTGGCTATGTAAATACATTTCGTAAAAGATACTGTTTGCATAGAATATTTATAGATTTATTTAAGTAATTGTTTTAAAAATAACAACCTAAACTTTTCCCCTTCTTTGTCCCCCTATTATCATTTTTAAGCATTCCAAAGTAAATAGCTCGTGATCATTGAGTTAAAAATGATATAATATTATGATATATTTATAATAAAACATGACAGTGACTGACAGATAAAATAAATGTTGGTAACAGCCCAATGAAACCAATTAGAATCTGGTGTACAGTTTTAAATTATTCTTTAAAAACAGTAAATAAAAAATTATTGAACACTCAATAATTTAGCAATTGATTTCAAGAGCTATACGAATATGATATTTTAAAGTTATAATTTGTGAATAACGGGATTTGTTATAAAGAACTTTGATAACTCATAAAAACACAAATGACTCATATTAAAAAAACATTTATATAATAAAACCGCTCGCATGCCTCTGTCATGGTAATGTAGGTACTGAATAGCCTCAACTCCATGTCCATGGTCAATTTATATCAATAGAAAATCTATGATCAAAGCTTTAATATTTTATCAATCGCTTAAATAATTTGAAATAATTAATAAATAATATATTAAGTGTTGAATAAATACATTGAGAACAAGTGAGGAGAAAGAAAGAGAGAGGGTGATTAAAACCGGCTTTAAAAATGTACTCTCCACACTCTTATCAAACTTTAAATTGATGCTTACAGTTTACCATCCATAAAGAGTTATATATTATATCCAACAAATAATTTAGGAGTTGGCAAAAGATGTAAACGAGGAGTAGTAGGGTAGTTTAGTTTAAGGCTCTTCTACATCACAAAGTTTATCAGATGTAGATTGTGGCAAACACAGCTACCATGAAGTAGGTAGGTACCTACTTAATTGAAGGATAAGGTTATCCTTCAATGGGTTGAAGGAAAAACCTAAGTATTCATTTTTATTTTGATCGCATTGGAATTTTTCATACAGCCAGGTTTAAATTTATTTGTATTTCGACTATTTTTCACCATGGTTGGGGGTCGAAGTTTTTCATTTTGTGGAACCGCCACTCAATTAAAAAAGACAGGACGAACCTCAGTATCAATCCTTGTATTATTTTTAAAATTATGAATCAGATCATATTGTGCATGAATTTGACATCGATCAAGGCTAAATGGTTACGAGATGAAGAATTATAATAATTTAAGTATAATATATAATATATTAAGTAAAAAAGGAAGATACAGAATACGTAATTAAGGTTTTGTAAATTTACGATTGACGTAGTAATGGAATAATTCATATGGAAGAGAAACACCAAAATTGTAATTTTAGCTCATTGTAAAACAAATCTTCTGATTCTAATTTGTAAGCAAAAATCATTTAATTATTCAAGCTTCGAATCGTAGGAACATAATCAATGTAACATTGGTGTTGGAATCCCGTAAATGACGACTAATGTAGCAATTATAAATTGATGGGGTGTTGAATAACAATTAGTTCAGTGGCATCAGTAATTCAGCAATCTACTCTACACTAATTCCGGGTGTGTAAGCTCTTGTATAATCTATATTTAAACATAGCTAAACTTTATAGAACATTTTGTATGTCTTACCTTTGTCGTGTAGATACAGTGCTCCTAACGGTGTTTCTGTGCAAATAAAACAGAATTTGGAAATGATATTGTCAGATATAAAATACGAAATTTATATTTTAAAAAAATATATAAAGTTATATATCATCAATCAAAATTTGTTAACAGTCAATAACTCCGTGGTACCAAAAAGTTTTTTAATTATGAAGACATGTCTTTTCATATCTAATAAAACGGTTTTATACCTTTATAAATACTCCTTTAGTCGTGCTGTCATTAACATGGAGAAAAATAATATTTTTATTATTGTTATTAAAAATAATTCCATTAGTTAAGTATTATGATAATTAAAAACTGCTGATCATATTTAGGATTCTGCTAGTTTTAACTACAGAAAAAAAAAATTAGTTTAAAGACTTAGTCTTTTGTTATAATTTAAGAATTTCCGTTTATGTTAACTTCCTTTCTTTTTATTAGAAAGCCAAAAAAAAATTTATTTAAAAAAAAATGTCCTTCTGCAGCTTTTCAGCTTACAATTTAGTAAACTGAATCAGCGATTTAAAAACTAACTCACTTCAAAAACGTAAACTTCGAGTTACCGGTTTTAAGCATTAATAAAACTAAGACATTACTACAAAGCGTATTCATTACTCTTATATTTTAATGTATGCATTTAGGGTAGTGGTACTTCTTGTGGTGTTTTACGAGAAATAAATTACCCTAAGTAGTATATCTGGTTGGTAAACTTAGATTTCGAAAAAAATGGATGAAGTGTTTCTTAAATGGCAATTTAAACCAACATGATACTTTCAGTGGAGGATGATTTCAAAAATTATAAAAAATAAAATTATTTTCTATTTTGATGTATATAATTAGTTTTGAGATCGATGACTTTAGTCGTTCCTACGTTAATTCTTCTTCGTTCTCTACAATCTGTTGAATTATTGGAAAATTTATAATTCAAATCGAAATTTTGACCATTTTCGACTCTTGAAACCATGAATTTTCTCTTTAATTTTTTTTTTAATTGCTTGAAAAAAATTATTTATGGAAAAAGAGAAAAGTTATTTTTTTTTTATAAACAAAAATTGAATAATAACAATTATGGTCAGTTCTATTTAATTAAATAAAAAGAGGTAAAAATTTACCAAAATATTTTTAAAATTTTACTTGAGTATTTTTATTATTTTGTCTTTATTTTAAATTAACATTTTCAGAGGAGCGAAAAAAAAAAGTGGACAACTGCAAAATTGTTTTAATTGCATTTTTAAATTTTATGCACTATTTCTTGTCCAGAGAAGTAGTGTATTTTTTATTGACAAAAAAACATCTTCAGTTCAGAATTCTGCCTGACACTCTGAAGAGTATACGGGGTAGCTCTAGCCAAACAAGTTTACAAAACCAGAATAAGTTCTGAACAATGAAAGGTTGAGCAAGGAGGGGTTCCGGGCGAGGGATCTCGTTCCAAGGAGGAAGCAGCTGTCACCCAACTGATAAGGAGTCTTATATGTTCGGCATCGCTGATTAAGTTAGTGTACGCTTCTACACCCCCAAATATTTACCATCCTAGGGGGTATTCTAAGGGCTGTGTAATATTGCTAATACCAGTAGTATTTTATCACATACAATCAGTCACAAACATTTTAACTCACCTTAGATCCTACTGAAATCCTATTAATATAAAGTTCAGAAACCAGGAACAAATACAGCAAAATCCTTCAAAACTAATTATAAAACAATTATACAGACATAATTAGTATCACACGATATCAACAAAGGGCAACAAAACTTTTTTTTTATTAAAAAAAAAACAAACACATTATCCTATATACCATATGATAACCAAAACCTTAATATATTATTAACAAAACTTGCTTTTAAAACTCAAACAATATTTCTGATATTTAGCAATATTTTCGTGATTATTTTTAATATTAATTAATATTTAAATTAAATTTAAGATTAATTAATCGTTACTAAACCCCAAGTTCATTTTCTTTATCCTTCTGTTTGTATATATTTTGAAAGAAATTTTATTTATATGAACTTTTTTTTTTTTAATTTATTTGTGTTCTTATGTTATTTTATTTTAGTATGAATGCGATCACTAATCACTATTGCCTATTGTCCACAAGTGGCAGATTGTAATATCAAAAATAATAAAATAAAAAAAAAAATAAACCCCAAAACACCCTACGCCCCTCCTCCAACCACTCGTTATTTAAGTATTATAATTTGTACGATATGGAACCAAAATGAGTTCTGAAATGAAAATTGAGTCAGAATAAAATTGTAAACTATTATTTATTGTACTATTTTTTTATTATTATTGTGATACTAATTTTTATTCATTTATTTTTTGTTTAGTATCTAATTAGTACTAGTAATTATTATTCTTTTTATTCTCCATTTATTTTTCGTCGATTTTGAGAATTTATAATTTTGATTCAAATTTTTAATTTTTGAAATTACCTACAACTATTGGCAGTTTCGTACTTCCACAAAGTAACAAATAGCTACAATGTTATTTAATAAAAATAAATAATCCTTTGGACTTATTATAAAGGAAAATGTTTTAGAATAAATTGTAAAAAAACAAATATTTTCCCAAAATGGATATTTTTTATAAAATCGGAAAACTATACTAGTTTTATATTTGTAACCAATTTGGAGAAATAATGGCAACAATAAAACCCATTTTTTCCTGAAAGTAACCAGGGTTGTCATGATCTGGAAAACCGGAAAAAATCAGTGCATTATTTTTACTTGAAAAGTCTAAGAATTCCAGAAAATGCCTGGAAAACTGTAACTTGGAAATTAGTACGTAAAGGTTAATAAATTCAATTATTTATTTATCACATTAAATAACAATATACTGGAGTAACCCTAAAAAAAAGTTTGCCATATAATGCTTAAAATAATACAAAATATCGAATTTCTCTTTTTCTGTAGAGAAACGGGCTAATGTCTTTATAAACCTTTTTGTTACTTATGAGATCTTCTCCTCCATAAAAATTGGTGAACAGTTATACGACACACTTTGCAGGTTCACACGGGGTTTTCCCTTAGGCTTACCTAATCCTTTGACAAAATTCCATTTTTTGAGTTGGCTATATTTATTTAATTCTATTTACTAATTAAGGTTATTTACTAGTCATATTACTAATAAGAATTAGCTGCAATACCTCGTAAGTCCGAAAAAATCAACTTTATAATTTAAAAAAAAAATAATATAAGGCAATCCACAGCAAAGGTGATGTTTCCCTATGCATATTGACTGACCTTTCGGAAATATTCCTAATATCATCATATCTATACGAGATAAATATGTAAAAGATCAAATTATTTCTATGTATTCGTACATATTAGCTTCCTTAAGGTAATTAAATATTTCCGGAATGTGAGAGCTATTATCGTTCAATAAAGTTTTCAAATGATATGCTATTCCGGTCTCTATCAAATGCCTACAGTCTGTCAGCATGTGTTTAACAGTTAGTGGTACGTTATAATGTCTTCATAGTACAAGAGCCGGGAAGAAAAAAAGGCAGTTTGTTTGTTTGTTTGGTTGTTTAGTGGCGCCAAACTTCATTGGTCATCAACGCCATTTATATTTTATTTAATTTTGCTAATATTCGTTAAATTATATTTATTTTTAATTTTTTAATTTTTTTTTTTATTTATTTATTTTT
>NW_027114646.1:314847-318605 GCF_000696795.3 Halyomorpha halys
GAAGGCTGCGTAGGAGGAGGAGAAGAGGGAGGTGGTGGAGAAGGAAGAGGAGAAGGAGAAAGGGAAGTAGGAGTTAGGGAAGGGAGGTATGGAGAAGGAATAGGAGATTCAGGAGTTGATGAAGGATGAGGAGTAGGAATAAAAAAAAAAAAAAGGCAGTTATCTCACCCCAATTTTCGATTACTTTAATGAAAACTATGTATAATTACTAGTCAAAACTGATGAGTCTACCTCAATTTAGGGGGTATATGTAGGGGGAATAAAAAATGGCGGCGGTTTCAAAACCTTAAAAAAAAACATTAATTTTTCATTTGTAGCTCTATATCTTAAAAACCACAAGCAACATTACAAAATCTAAGAGAACATCATTTAAGGTAGAGTAAATTTTCTATAACATGAGACCTAATAGAGCTATTTACGTTCAATAGTATCTGGCATATAGCTTTTTAAAAAGCAACATTCCATAAAAAAAGGCACTGAAAGAGCAGTAGTTAGTTGATCTATATTGAGAAATCTATATCTCAGGAACTATGTGATGTTTATTAGCAATCAAATTATAGCTTGTTTAATTTTCTATAAAGTAGTTTATGACCTTCGTAGGAATAGTAGTTTTCATAATATTTGCTACAATAAATTGATTTATAGTTGTTCGGATATAAGTTTGATTTATGAAAAACTTTATTTAAGAAACTATTAGACGTACAGATGTCTGCTAACACTCAAAAGAAAGAAAATTTAACTTACTATAAAGTAGTTTATGACACTTATCTTCGTAGGGGTAATAGTTTTTATGATATTCACATATAAATATAAATTTGGCAAATGAAAATTAGTCCGAACAGCTATGAATCAATTTCATGAAAACTACTACTCCTACGAAAATAAACGCCATAAACAACTTTATAGCTCATTAATCTAGCTTTAATTTGAGTACTAATAAAGATCTGTACGTCTCATAGTTCCTAAGATATAGATTTTTCAAAATTAACTAACTGATGATATTTCAGTACGTTTCATACAATATTTTTATGAAATATTGCTTTTTAAAAAGCTATATCTCGGGAAATATTGAACGTAAATAGCTCTATTAGGGCTTACATTTTAGCAAATTTACTCTACTTTAAATGATGTTCTCTTAGATTTTCTATTGTTGTTGGTAGTTGTAAAGATATAGCGCTACGAAAAAAAAAATTAATTTTTAACGTTTTGAAACAGCCGTCATTTTTTATTTCTTCTACCTATACTTGGCAGACTCATCAATTTTGACTAGTAATTATACCTAGTTTTCAATTAAGTAATCAAAAATAGGGGTGAAATAACTGCATTTTTTCTCCTCTTAGGCTCTTGTACTATCATGTTGGTCTAGATGTGCAACACTCACTTAATTTATTATTTATTTAATTTTATTATTTATTTAATGTGATAAATAAATAATTGACAGCAAATATTCTTGAGCTAGTCGAATGGGTCCAATTTGTAGTCTGGTCAGTATTACTTTGTGTCTTCTGCAATTTTGGGTTGATGTCTTCCAAGGATGTACTGTACTTTTCTCTTTATGGTTTTAAAAAAATCAATACATCATTCTAGAGGCATCTGGTTTCAACTAACGTTTTGAACTACAACTGTGTATTTTGACTGATTTTAAAAATTCTTTTGAGATGTAATTAAGTCTTCAATTAATTTAATTTAATTTTATTAATGAATTTTAAATTCAATATATTAGCTTGAGTTAATTAATTGTAATGTTGTGAAATTGCAACTGAAAGGTAAGCTTTTTCACTTATAGCTGAGTGTATCACTAGAAATAGAATATTTCGAATTTGGATATGTATGTTTGCGTAAAATCTAAATATAAGGTTCTCAATGAATTTTATATTTTGAAAAAGTACTTGCTTTGAAGTTGATAAAATCTACAGTTGTTCCACCATCTGACCATCACAATGACACATAACATTGTATTTTCCCCGAGCTTACGTAATTATAGGGAATTTTAGCTTAATCCGATAATAAGCAATTACATGGTCAGGATAGTCAACAGTGATACTAAACAAAAACGTTTAAAAGGCTAAAGGAAAAAAGGACTATACCAAAACGCATGTGAGAGGATTGTATTATGACTGTGGAGCTTGAATATATATCCCACAGCATAAGTACTTTTTTGTCCAAAATCGGTTTAGAAAAATCATATAAAAAGTTATTGAATGCAATTATAACCCAAATTAAAGCTCTTCTATCTCAGTCGAATCAGAAATATTCTAAGAGTACTCTCATGTTGGTACGTTCTTTTATTTGAGGGAAAAACCTTAATTCCTATTTTAGATTTTAAGCACCAAACTCGGAATGTTGGTACAACGGGACGAGCGTGGAGTTGCAAGAAATGTTGAACATTACAAGAGAGTTAAGTGTGCATTACAAGACGAAAACAAGCTGCTGTCGCAAGAAGCCTCCAACTTCCAAAGATGGACTGAGGCAACTATCCATCGAGGCACGCTCTCTCCAACACGTCACTTTTTTGCAACGCATTCCGCTTGCGACACCCAGGCGATTTGATCCTGTAGTAGCTATAGACCGCTCACAGCTTGTAACTGGCTGTTTTTATTCAGTCGTTAGTGTTACAAGTTGGAACAGGAGTAGATAATAACTCAGTAGGCCCAGTCGAGTTCCTAATATAAAACAGCATTTAATTTTAAACATAGCGAACATTAAAAAATCAGGTTTATGTGTGAAATAGTTTAATTAAAATTAACGTATGGTCAGTATTTACACCTGTCGAAAATCTTATACTCAAAAACAAATTCTTTCATCTTTAAAAATTTTATAGCCTAGCCCTAGAATATTGAAATTTTGTTTAATATTGTTTCCATTTATTCCAAGCGATACAACATCCAGCTCTTTTTCACCATTCGGTTATGGTTTATATTTTTTATTTGTTGTAAAATATTTTTTAGTGAGTCCTTATGTGTTTGTCAACTGTTGGTTTGTCAGACCTTCACATGTAAAGTTGCCAGCGAATTATATTTCTTAGGCTGTAGTCGAAGAGCAAATAGACATCTGTACCTCTATGTTATAAGTCGTTATTTCTATTTATAATTTCTATGATATTTGCTAAACTAATTCACAAAATATTAATTTTTCTTTGTGTGGATAAAAATGTTACTTTTTGAAAAACTATATCTCGAACTATTTAACGTAAACAGCTGTTTTAGGTCTCAAATTTTACTCTACTTTCAATGATGTTTCATAAATTTTTTTTAGTGTTGTTGGTAATTTTAAAGATATGGAGTTCTGAATGTAAAAGTCATTTTTTGTAACGTTTTGGAACAGCCGCCATTTTTATTTCCTCCAAAAACGATTGGCAATCATCAATTGTGACTAGTAACTAAATATATTTTTCTTTAAAGTAATTAAAATTTGGGGAGAAATAACATTCTTTCCCCTGGCTTCGACTACAGCCAAAGAAATATAATTCGCTGGCAACTTTACATGTGCAGGTCTGACAAACCAACAGTTGACAAATATATAAGGACTCACTTAAAAATATTTTACAATCAATAAATAATATAAACCACAACCGAAGGGAGAAAAAGAGCTGGGTGTTGTATCGTTTGGAATAAGTGGAAACATTAATATCAATATTCTAGGGCTAGGCTATCAAATTTTTAAAGATTAAAGAATTTTTTTTTTAGTATACAATTTTTGACAGGTGTTAATATTAGCCTTACGTTAAATTTAATTAAATTATTTTTTCACCTTTGTCA
>NW_027114646.1:319869-372433 GCF_000696795.3 Halyomorpha halys
CAAAATAAACAACGAACAAACGAAAAACGACAGGACTTTTTGAATGCCCTGGTATAATGAGCCGCTGGATCTTTTCCCACACTGTCTTGTTTTCAACATATAGATGGTCGATCTTGCCGGCGTTGGATGCTTCTTTCACCGCTCTGCAGATTTGGTTCTCTTAACACCCGGTTGAAACTAGATAATCGTAATGGAACTGCCGCCATACTTGCTATGTTCCATCTACAGGCACACCGTGGTTTTTTCTTCCAAATTATCTGTCGTCTCTTGACATTGATGGCCTTCTCAAGTACGTCCATTTCCGTCGGTCTTTCGTCGTTTGAACTTTCTTCTGCAAATTTCTCATCCCTATTCTGTTCTCCAGCGGATTGCTGTTCTTCTTCCGGGGTCCACTCTCTCAAGAACTCCCTTCTAACTCCAGGCGTTTCCCCTCGGTCATCATCTACCAGCGTCTACCATGATCGCTCGCGATAGACAATCTGCTACAACGTTTTCATTACCAGGTTTGTACGTGATTTCCATGTTGTACTGGCTCAGCAGTTCCTACCACCTTGTAATTGACGCCGACGATTCTTTTAGCTTTACCACCCATTGCATGGGCCTATGGTCAGTCTGGACCCTAAATCGTCTCCCAAACAAGTTGGATCGGAAATGCTCAATTGATCATACAGTTCCCAGTAGTTCTCGTTCTAAGGCACTGTAACGTGCTTCTGCCTCTGTGAGACGTCTTCTAGCGTAGGTCACGGGACGCTCTCCTACCCCATCTTCTTGCGACAACACTGATCTATTGTGAGCGTGAACTACTTTTGGAAGTCAGGAAATGCTAGTACTGGTTCCTTCTGCAACTGATCTATACATTTTCGTATACTGTCTTCCATGACCGGTGTCATTACTATCGCACTACCCTTCCTTAGCAAATTGTATAGGGGTACTAGGTGATACTATTTTAATGCCCCTAACAATCTTCTGATTCCTTTTATGTCGGTCGGCACCGCCATCTAATATAAGGTTGCTACCTTCTGCACATCCGGTCTAACACCCTCCTGAGATATGGTGTGTCCTAGGAAATGTATTCTTTTTCGTTCCAGCAATGACTTCTCTCGAGATAGTTTTAGTCTAAATTCTTGCATCCTCCGGAAAATGCTCTTAATGTGTTTCACATGATCCGTAACCGATTTACTAAACACCAGTAGGTCATCCATGTAAATCTGGCATAATGATTCATCTATACCTCTCAAAAATTCGTCCATTAACCTTTGAAGTGTAATGGGAGCGTTCTTCAGACCGAACGGCATCCTTGTAAATTCATAGTGCCCTCTTTCAATAGTAAAAGCCGTTTTGTGTTGGTCCTCTAGGTGCATACGAATCTGGAGATACCTAGATTTCAAGTCTAAAGTACTAAAATTTTAGCTCATCCTAGTCTGTCGTCCTCAAACCTTGGTATCAGATACTTTTTATCGACGGTATTATCGTTCTCCTCTGGCGTAGGTTTCTTCCGCACCGTATGCAAGACTAACTTTATTTCAGAGTTCAAAAACCTCTATATATCAATCAGCTGGCCTGTCAGCTGTTATGGTCCTCAAGCCGTAACTTATAGATATATATTTAAAGTAAAAGTTGTGTTATCTGATTTCTGCACCAGATTTACAATACTTAAACTTTTAGGATATAAATACGGCCGGTTTGCTTAGAAATCAATATTGTTTGTATAAGCCTCAGCAGATCTAAATAGAGAAGGCTGCCTAATTGATGTGATTAATAAATTCATTCCCCTCGAGGGGGAGCGTAGGGAACCAGAAGCCCTCCAACTGCAGTGCTGTATGAGCCGTTTTGTGCATAAGTGGTATAAATCAATCCTGGAGTTTTGCCATATTCTAAGCTGCATTTAAAGATTTCAGTAAGGAATAATACTTTTTATTTTAAATTTAGTCGGTTACAAGCATATACAACTATTTAAATGCATTAGAGGAATTTAATTGTATAATTATTTTTCAATGGAAATTTATTTTGATGAGAACAGAATGTAATTTCCAAACATTTCTCGATTTTACATAGATTTTCTACCCATATATTTTACTTTAACATACATTATATTTAATCTCTCTACTTTTTTTGGAGTATGATTTCATAGAAGCCATAATTTGGTCGGTTTGGTTTTTTTTTTTATTTCATTTTCTAATTTAAGGGAGAAGAAACTAGATGGTAGGTTATATGACTTTATTTTTGTATGGCCCATATTGAATCAAACCGTTTTTGAATCACGACATCCCGAAAGCCTTTGTCAGTCTCTGGTGACCGACATCTCTTTCTTTTCTTGTTAACAAGGACCTTAGCCAATGCAAGAACCTTACACTTGCCCTATTTCTGTCTAATATTGAGCAGTCACAGATAAAACTCTTAATTTGCTCGTTGCTCGTTCTCAGAATTTTCGGAATGGCGTATCTCCAACAAAAGGTTCCATCCCATTTTGCCGGCCACAATTCTCAGATATGCTATCCGTACAATTGCACTTCCGAACCAAATAATACTCGAAACGAAAAAATACTTGAGTTTCGTCTTTTTGCTCACTTCTGGTTTTCCTATTGAGATCACTTGATGAATGTTTGGTAAAACACGTACCTTGAAGAAGAAATTTAGCTGTTGTTTCTTTATCCTGGTTTTCTTCTTCTCAATTCTTCGAACCATTCTTGTAGTTTTCTATAATTTATCTTGCTTATCAACGACTATTATATAATACTATCATATGCTTAAACTCTATATAATAAGAAGAATGGAACACTAAATCATACCAAAACGGCCCTAGGAACTATTTCCTTTAAGTAATTTTATATCTCGTCGGAGATTACTTAATTAAAATCCCGAAGAGATTAAGTAATCTTAATAATAGACCCTTATGGGCAGATTATTCATTTTATCTAATAGTACATTCCAAACTTCCTTAAGAGTAAAAAGGACCTACCTGTCTGTCTTACGGAAGGACTTACTTTCTTACGTTAACTTACCTGTATATGAAATAAATAGGAATAGAAAGGGGGAGTGTAGCGATCATGTGAAGTTGCTAATCCGAGTTTTCAATGAAAATACTTTTTTTAAGGCCTCTTAGGTCCCTATAACCATGTCCGATAAAATGATCTGTATATAGGTGTATCTGTATATGAAGAGCCAAATACAGAACTGAAAGGAAAACTT
Organism: Halyomorpha halys; assembly: GCF_000696795.3. NCBI lineage: Eukaryota > Metazoa > Arthropoda > Insecta > Hemiptera > Pentatomidae > Halyomorpha > Halyomorpha halys. The sequence continues at coordinate 323,059 of NW_027114646.1, forward strand.
GTATAACTGAAATTAGGTACAGGTGACGTGAAATATGATATTATGTGTGTTTTGAAGGCAATAAAAATAAAAATAATCAGAAAAATGGGTTTTAATCTTTGTTGCAACTATTTAAAGCACATAAAATTTATTCTATGCTTATTAGAATTAAATTTGTAGCAGTATATTTTCATTGATTTATTACAGGCTCGCTAATTCCCTCCATCTTTGGAACAACAAATTTCAAATATATTATAATGATAGAACATAACCTGATTATATCGGATATATTAATTATTTAAATATATTTATGTAAGCTCCATTTATGAGAAGTAATAATAGAAAGAGGCCAGAAGGATTTCATTATTTAAGGACCGAGGTATAAACCGCTGAGTCGCGTGAAGGAGGAAATCAATTCAGCCAGACCCTCCTTATCTCAGCCCCAGCAGCTCCTGTATAAGTAATATCCTCTCCCGGCCACTCTATCGGATTGCTGCCTCCTGTCGCCACGGCACCCTTAATATTAATGCACTTCGTCGAATTTGTTGAATTTTGTATTGTATTTGTAAATGTCAATCTAACTTGCATCCATTTTAAAATATATTAATTATTTATTTGGCAGGAATCCGTTATTTCATCTATTTAATACATAGCAGCAGGAGTTTACCAAGGATCAACTTTATGATCAGTCTTTAATATTGTGTATATGTCAGTAATACTCAGTAAATCTTTCGAAATACCCTCTACTTGAAAATTGTGCAGCCAATCGCTCCATTCCATAAGTTGTTCACACACACACACACACGGTAAGTTGAGGCGATCGAATTCAACCCTAGAGTGATTGAGTTTAGGACCGATCGAATTCCACCCCAAAAATCCACTCAAGATTAACTAATTAATTTCCTTTAATTATCGTACTTATCATAATATTATTTATTCACGACTACTTATCCCTCAATGGTTCATTGACAGTTCATTTGTTATTTATACCCGGGTTTAGAACTTGGAATATTCAAGAAATGGATAAGGGATTTTTCCGAGTCTTACTGAAATTTCTAGTTAGGTTTTCTAATATTTAAAAAAAATGGAATAATAAATACTTTTAACTAATAAAAATAGTGTCAGTGATATGAGAAGAAGATGGCCAATGGTGTGGCCAGTAAAAACACAAATAAGAACTTATTTTATCATTACCAACGTTTCGACCAGAATTTCATGCCTTCATGAGAGCTATGAACAAAATACAAAGTAACGAGAAAATAAGTTGATAGCACAGTTACATAAGCAGTGTTAAAATGAATGGTTTATGTATTAAAAGAAGATTTTTTTTTAAATTATTTATTTAATGTAATTTACAACTGTACAAAATAATACAATAGGTAAATATGTAGTATCTTTCATATACACTTGAAAATCTTGGGAAGGAACCACCCATTGGTGGTACTTCAAACAGTAATTTAAATTAGAAGGTCCCGTGGCCATCTTCTTTTCAGACGCCTCGGAGGATTATCAGAGATTGTTAAGGGTGAAAGATTAAGAATTAATGGGTTAGGATGGTTAAGGAGTTTGGAATGAAAAAACGCATAAGAAGATTAAAGTAGTAACATTAAAATTATGAGAGAAGAAACAAAAAGAAAATAATATAAATATGATAATCCAGTAACTAAATATATGTAAAAATGAGAAAGAACAATTATATGTAATTAATTAAATATGTAAGTAAAATCACAGAATTAAAGGAGTAATATATAAACTTATATAAGCCCAAAGTAGCAAGTAAGACAATCGACAATGATTTGATACGGTAAACATAACTTAACGTAGGTAAAAAAGAAAGTACTATATTCTTAGGCAATGCTATAGTATTCTTATACCATTATATAGTTTATTTAAATGTTTTGTTTGTTTTATTTTCAGTTGGCTCAACAGACCAGCCTTTGGCCGCCCAAACCAGGCTTATCCACGCCTGCCTATCTTGGGCTACTGCTTTGCAGTTTTCTGCATGCAGCTATTTTGCATCTTAGTTGATTCTGTCTGTCCTTCTTGTTTTTGGCCTCCCACGTAGTCTCTTACCTACTGTATTGGCATTCATTGTGTAGAGAGGTGGATTGCTTCGAGCCAAATTTTCCGCCCGTCTTAACCTCCTTGCCTTATTATCATGAGATATTGATTTACAAGTTTCTGCAAGCAGTTCACTGTTAGTTCTCCTCCATGAGTTAAGGCTCTGATACCAGATCGCTCCTGTAAATGTACGGAGAACTTTCCGTTTAAATCTCTTTATTCTAGTGGTAGCTGTTAGAGTCCAGTTCAATTACGCAATATTATATTATTTTTATACTATAAGATAGTTAAAATAGCACATCCTTTTACTGTTTTTGTCTAATAAGGACACAATACATTTTCTTCAAATACCATTATACAATCTGTTATCTTCTAATTATTCCGTATTCCTTTTTATTCATTATCATTGTCTAGATTTCGTTCTTATCCTGATGAAAGCCTGATATTCAGCCGAAACTTTGACACCAATAAAATAAGTTCTTCTAATTTGTATTCTTTGCTGACTGTACTCCTTTCCATATAATATTCATTTTGAACAAATAACACATCATGATTATAGTAATAAATATCCATTATATAATTCTAATTCCTTTGATTAAATAATTTGTCAGTTCTATAATTAACGATGAACGATCATCGATGAAAAAGACGTCCGTTAAGTATAACAATAAGAAGAACCTTAAAAGAGATATAAGATATCGGATAGAATTGACAGATGGTGCCTGAAATCGAAGTAGAAAACATTCCTGCTGCCTGAAGAAGTAAATGAAGCCATTAGGGGTGTAGTGGACAGAGGCTGATTTCGATCAGAACCGGTCACCAAGAGCTCGCCTGTTTCTATCCTCCCATCTCGATAATACTTCTAATTAATACTCTGTATGGGCTGTCTCTTATGTGTATTCATCCAATTTTAACGACGAGTTACTCTCGATAGTCGATATATAACATTAGAGAGGGGGGATTCGGGAGAGTGATTTCGTCGATCAAATGAAATAAAAATTATTAAATGGACAAAAAAGGGAAAGAAAAAAGGAATAAACAGTTTACCAGAAATCTCTACCTACAACTGTAAGTTATGTTTCTCTCTCTTATTTCTTCATTTCCTATTCTCCATATTTCTTCTTATTTTCTATAACATTGTTTTGTTTTTTTTTTTTGTTTTTTTTACTTACTATCCGTTTTTACAAGCCCTTTATATATTGGTACATTTAATTCTTTTTTGGGCTCTCATTATTTTACATGTTACACCTTCTTAGGTCTTTTTCTTTTTTTACTCTCACATTGACTATTTTGTCTCTACGATCTTTTGACCTTTAGATTTCTATAACGTCTTTAGCCTACCTGCACTCTAGCGGCTTTTCCTGCAATTTATTACAATGTTCTTTCCTACTTTCTTTAACTAATTCTTTCCACTGTATCATTTATTTGTTGCTCACATTTATATGTATATAAATAATATTGTAATCAATCTACTACTGTCTTTATCCATAGCTATTAATCAACTAATTTATATTTTCACTCCATTATTGTTTATATTTCCAAATTTTTAGTCTATTATTTATTTTATTGTATATATTTGTATTTATTTATTTTTATTATTATTATTTTATTTATATATATAGTTTTATTTTTATTTATATAACTTTTTTTTTCTCTCTAAATGATGGTTGTTGTATTTTTGTTTTTATAGCCCTGATGAAGACCTGAAAATCAGGTCGAAAAGTCGGCATAAATAAATACTTTTTGTTTATTTATGTTGTTTCTTTGCTGACCGCACCCCCCAACAATCTTCTCCAATCAAAAAAAGGAATAAATTGAAATATTTGTATTTAGTGTGTAGACTGGAATTGATTGTAAAAGAAAACTGTGAAAAAAATTATTTTCTTTCTTTTTTATTATATCACGTAAAAATATGTAATTTATATATGTCCGATCACAAATTGATTAGTATGCTGTGTAATGTAGCAACCCGATGTATTTGGGCAGCTTGAATGAATAAAGCATTTCTCTCTTTCTCTCTCGCTATCTCTAAGGTTAAACTTCTTTATATAAACTAAATCCTCCTTCATGTGTTACTGGCCAATAATAACTCATAAACACGATTCAACAACAGAATAAAAAAAATAAGTAGTAAAAATCGAAGGAACGTGACTTTCCCAAAAACGTGTCATTAAAAATTTAATATAATTTAAAATCATTACATGAAGCTTTATTAGTAGTTCATCCAACATGTTATAAGACCCGAGATGAAAAGGAAACGATCTGGGGACGATATATGACGTTGGTAGCCCTGTCAATGCGATTGGCCACACCTTGGACCGCCAAACCAACCCTCCTTCCGGTCGGCTGGCCGCAGATGATGAAGGCCGTGAAGAATCTCTTTGTCATTCCTTATCTCGTTTGCTCAGGGAAATTAAAACATGATTAAAATTAAATTGATGTAAATAATTAACGATCATTTTGTATTTAGAGAGTTTACCCATTATCTACGGTGGCAACTTTATTCTAACAATTTCTCTGAAATTCGGTTTTTTAATGAAACCTGTCATATTAAGTGATATTATTGCGGAAAAAATATTATTTTTATGGGGGTGTTGGAAGAGCACTCAATCAAAATATTTGTTTACAAAAAAAAGTGTTCGAAAATTTTGTTTTAACATATAATATATAACATATAACCAATATCACTATTTTTAAATATTTGGTAACAACGTTCCAACAAAATGTTCCTATAATCTGAGATTTTACTATTAGAAATGTAACGATGGAAACGGTTGAGAGAAACATTTTGACATATGCCCTGGAGGATGGAGTATATTGGAGAGGATACGCTGCAAGAAAAAGTGAAACCAAAAAAGGCAGGCCTTATTGTGAACTCCAGTAGCGTGACAGAGGAGTAGGAACAAATTACTGGCTACCTTCTATTTCAGGTAAAATTACAATGGTGAACATTCCTCTTCACCTTAACGAAAACATAAACTCCCCGGACGTGATTGACTTTCCTCTTTTTGGCTTCATCGTCTCTTTGAAGGATTGTTGGGTGTGCCATCCTCCAGCACAAAACGATTGCCAATGCATGTACAGTATACGTAAATAATGATTAGCTTGCTCCAACATATTATTGAATATTATTTATTACATAAAAATAGTCGATATTTTTGAGAAAAAAAGAAATGTTAATTAATAAATTTAACAAAAATTAATGGATATTTAAAAAATTATATTACTGTAAATGCTATTTTCTAGCTCTTTCTTTCATATTGTTCAATAAATGTTTTTATGCAAGAATAATGAAAATTTAAACTTAAAATTAGATTTTTTTTTGTTATTAAAAGAAAAAAGTAAATACATGTCGAATAAAGAAAAAAATACCTATGGAACATACTTAACATCTAGATTTTATTAACTCGTGATTCTTCCATTTCTTCGTCTTAAAATGGTATGTATTTGACCAATAAAAGCTAAAATAAAAAATAAAATATAATCTAAGATGGTGTTGAAATTTTAATAAATCAAACATTTCGGAATTAAGGAAAAATAATGTATTTGTTTCGAAGTATTCATGTTACATATCAAACGGAAAAATATAAAATAAACTTTTAAATGGTCTACCGAACATCCCCAAAAAAGTTTGTGAAATTCGGCCATTCCCACAAGTTTGAAAAATCTATATTAAAATAATTATTCATGTATTAAGTGGAAAATATGTTTATAATATATTAAGTTAGTTTTCGTTATAATAATACATAAATAAGTTATTATAATACTAAATATCTGAGACACAGGGGTAGGCGATTCTAAAGGTAGAATAGAAAATAAATTTAAGATATTTATGATTCAAGTTGATTACTCAAGTCAGTGCCATGATCATTTTTTTATTCACATATGTTAGAAGAGTAGATATTCTGTGTCCAGCACCATAGTCATCTCTATTTAACAATTTTAGAATAAATTATTATTATACATGCATCCTCGTGAGAAATGCTTTATTCCGCAATGCTCCGAAATAAATTGGGTTTTTGGATAATTTCTACTTTCCCTTTTTTAAAAAAATAATTAACTCTAACTTAAATACAATATATTTCTAATATTTTTTTAAACAATTTTATTTTATTTTTAACATTTTTTTGTCCTTCTTTTTCTCCCGCAAAGTTATATTTGATTTCCATTATTCATCCTTTCCCTTTGTTTGTTCTTAATCCTATCAACGCTATTCTCTTTATTCCACTCTCTCATAATTCCCTTCTTCAATGATCTTCAACACACGTTCAAACCGTTACACAAATGAAAAAATGCAAATTAAAAGAAACTATGAATAAATATTTTTTTTTTTAAATATTTATTTATTGCTATTTACAACTGTACATTATAATACATTTAGTAAATCTGATCTAAGCTGAATGAATATAAATAAGAAATAAATAAAAAATAAATTAGCCACAGCAGTAGAACAATTAATAAGCAAATAAATAAGTTTTAAAAAAGTATAATAAATACATAATACATTTTTAAAAAATACACAAATAAATAGGTTAAAATGATAGACAAAAAAATTAAGAGTTTTAGATATTTTTTCAACATTTACATTGTTGCTCACTGATCAGAAATGAGCATTGTGATTAAAGAAGAAGGAACTAAACATCTTGACACCAGCTATGTCCTTGCCGATACCCATTTGTCATTCATCTCCGATTGAAATTCCCTGCATATGTTAACTGAAATTGTAGCCATTGGATTCATATGCTAGGTGTGAAGTGACCAAGATATGATAATCTCAAGGTTCGCCTTGAGAAACTTCCTTACCATTTAGCGCCAGGCGTTTCAATTTATTACAACGTCGTATAAATCTTGTACAACACTTTATTGATTTATTAGCCTTCTTTATTCTAACACTTTATTTGTGACGACTTCACTACAATGGCTAATTATGTTTTTTTTCTTTACTTCATTATAATCACAGAGCATTGATGAATGATAAAATTGAAGCATAAATAGCTATTGTTTATCATTTTATTACTCCATGAAGTTATCTAATTTAAAACTAGATTTTTGTAATTATTACTATTTATGTCCAGTCCAAATTATTTTTTTTTTAATTTGTTTATTGACATTTCTAAATATATACATAAAAATTAATATATTAAATTTAATGTTATATTATAATGGTATGATAGGAATGTTGAGAAACTACTCATTGGTAGCACATTAATAACATTTTTATATTAGAAGGCCATCTTATTTTCAGGCGCGGAGGAGTGTCAGGAATAGAAGATGAAGCAAGGTTAGAAACTAGTGGGTTTGGGTGGTTAAGGAGTTTTTAATTATATGGTTTATAATGATATCTGGTTCGAGCTAGAATAGAACATTAAGGTCTTTATGAATGATTTTATTTATTAAGTAAGGAGCATTGAGGATTTTAGGAAGTATTTTAGATTGTAAGGAGAGGAATTCGAAAGTTTAGTCTAAGCCCCAAAGCTCAACTCTGTTCAAATAGACCTTCCTTAATATAGTCATGTAGATCAGTCTTTTGTAATGCATTAGAATTTTAGACCGTTTTTCCAGTAAGTGCTGTAATAGTCGAAATCGACGTACAAAATCCTGTCTTTTCAGTCTTTTGTGAGGATTAAGATGCCAAGTCGTATGATCTGTCCAAATTCCAAAAATTTTTATCAGTATATTCTTTTTTATCGTTTATTAAACTTTAGTTCATTAGGGCTAGTTTTAAAATTTACAATTAAAAACCAATAACTAAATTCACAAGCGGAGAATTCAGTCCTGAAAACAGTTTTAATCATCCACCCCCATTTAAAAGAAAAGAAAAAAAATGTTTTTTCTTAAACCACTTACAGTCCGAATTTTCCGAAACCCAGCCTCATTGCATATCTAAAGCATAACGATAGCCACCATTAATAATTTTAGCTTTAAGTTCTTCAGGGTCGTTTTAAGTAAGTGAGAGGAATCTGCTATTTTATATGCTATGATAAAGATAATGCGGGTTCAAGGAGCATTAAATCCTCACTAAATAAGTAGCAATAATGTCCCAGGAGGTATATAGTTTTCGAATTATATGAAAAATATATATTTTTTTAATGTCCAGTTATAATTTTTTTAAATAACGAATAACGAATTTTTAGATTTTCTGTACATAGAAAGCAAAAAAGAGCGCTGCTATTAATAATTTAAGCTTCATACTCCATTGTCGTTTTCGAAACAGTAAATCATAGTACTATACTACTAAATTAAATTCTCTAGTATTGACCTTAGAAAAAAAAAGAAAAATATATATTTCTAATTAAAGATGAAGAGTGGGGCACTGCGCTGTAAAGATATTTTAGCAGCTCACGCGATTATAAAATCAAATCGTTCATCAAAATCTTAATTGTTTATATATCGAATCGATTATTATAATAATCGAAGATTATTAGTTAACCATCCGTAACTAGTGAAGTAAGGTAGCCCAAGTTACAGTCAAAAAAGAAGCTCAAAATAGTTCAAAAACCCAGTCTTTTTGTTTACTTGCTTGACGAAAGCCCTGGTGAAGCCCAGTAAAGTGGAGCAAAACGTTGGTATATAATAATAATAAATAGTTCATCTTCTTGCTTTTATAATTTTAGAAATATTTCTTTATCCCATTGGCAATAAAAATTAGGTTAGTATTAATTAATTGAGTAAACGTTGCAATATACAAGAACTTACCCATAAATAGCAATCACTTATAAACTAATCTGATGATCGAACTTCGATATTTATGTGCATGAAATATTCATCATACTTTTGTAACATAAATAATTAACACACTTCATCTCAAGGTATTGTAAAACTTGTAGAAAAACTATAGTGAAAATCTATTAAGCAGGAACTGCTACGCAACAGCTTTTTTAACATTATTAAAATATTTCTTAACATATGAAAAATATTTAACCGAAATTTTAGGTTTGCTACTACTGCACACACTTCTCCGAGATGAACAAGGGCAATGGTCCTCCCAACCATAGTGGGATGTTTGAGAGTGAAGTAAGTTTGGTAAAGGGTTTGTTGGGTTAAGCTTAAGTGGTATTAGGAGATGAAGTTGTGGACTCAGCAGCCAGCGAAGCTTCTCCAGATAGCAAGGCACTTCTTATCTCATGATAGCTCTCTAACTTGTAGCATAAAACCTTAGCTTGAAAGATGCACATATAGACTTAGTATAGAACTTCAATTACCTATGTATTAATTTACTGATTGAGTGTCATTATTATAATGTATGAAGTATAATCTGTACATACCACGGTCTATAAACGCTGTATTTAAATGATTATTTTGATTTGGTATCGAAGAAGTCGATTTTCCGGCGCAGAATTGCTCAATTTGAGTGTAGAACCATGGATACATGACAGTAAGCATAACTGCTCTAAAGAGAAGGAAGCAACCATTCACTTCTTGGGTACCTGTGTAGTGGAATTAAAATAAAATATTTTGGGCAGCAGACCTACTGTCAAAAACAAGGAACAATTAATCTGTTTGTTAAAAGGCTCTAATTGGAGAGTTATGTACGACAGGCTACACTGGAAAGAGCTCAGTTGGTTAACATATGAAAGCTTAATGCCATACTTTTTACTACAAATATTACTTTTTGTTACAAGTTCAATATTATTTTGTTCCTTTTTTATAAAACGCTATATTGTTGTTTTAGATCACTGACTTGTTGATTCATTTTTTTAAAGTAGATTTTGTTATATATGATGGATGTTTTTTCTATTGATTATTTTTTCTTAGTAATTTGAATAGATTAAATTTTATGTATTTTGATAAATAAAAATAATAATTTTGATCTTTGGAAAGATTGTGTTAACACACAATTATATTAAAAATTTTAAATTATTACCATTATTCCATCTCACCTTCGTAATATCAATAAAACGTCATTCCCATCCTTCCTCTTGAAAAGTCTCTTTCAGTGATTGTAGCAACTGTCGCTTCGAACGACATTGATGTACAAAAAGGTGCAAGCTAGCGAGGCGTAGCCAGTATCTGACCAAGCGGAAGAGGAAATCATGCTACAAAAAAAGTTTACTCCGAACAAAGGATTCGCCTTTGAAAAAGTAAAAAACAAAGGAGGGTTCTGATGAAGTCTGAATTAAAGGAAAAAACGGAGAGGTTCTTTGATCGCGTGTTTTAGAGTTCAGTTAAGTTTGGCTGTAAATTCCCTTTGATAAACTGAATAACCCGAGGTTACATTCACTATCACCCTACTGTGATTTCTATAGACAATATTAAACTTGCATTGAGCTTTTGGTTGTATTGTAATCCTAATTAAGTTTTTTGATTTATATTAAAATTTATTAGTAATGTCTAAGTTAACTACATAATATATATCAATAATTTCATGGTTAAAATAAAAAATACATCCGGGCTAACGGAGTTTGATTAAAACAAGAAACAAAACAGAGACTAATGAAAAAACTTAAAAGTGGCATCTTAAGATGCCGCTACACGCTTGCCAAACAAAGGCAAACGGTATGGATGGGTTATGTGCATTGGCTGGTACAAGTTGGCCTGGATTCGATTTTTGGCAAAAATCAAAGGTCGCTAGTGTTGCATCCACACCTTTGTATTCAGTTTTCATTGTTTTAAAATTGCCAACAGATGAATATTTGTGCTCTTTATCCTTTAATTAGTTAATGAATTTCATCAACTTTTGGATTGAATAATTAACTCTTGTTAAAGATTGTTATTTTAAAATTCTATCGATTCGGTGTAAATACATTGTTTCAAATCTTTTTGACTAGCTTTAGAAGTTTATTTTTAATTTTAAATACCACAAATATTTATTTATGAAGACATTATATGCCTAAGTAATTAAATTAAAATATGGTAGATAAAAATTCTAGAACGAATGTTGAATTAGTAGTGTAGTACTATTAATATTAAGTTTTATGATCTACAACCAACAATATACCAGGTCCATCTTGGGAATCCTCAATTGGAGAGCAGCGGCAACCAATAGAGAAGACTAGCGGTCCAAGCCGCAAGAGGTCTTGGACTCTACAGGAGTTGTAGCGCCACGGATGATGATGACAACCAACATTAATGATATTAACGTTTCCCTTCGTTTCGATTATCTTTAGTTTGTTCCTTTTTGTAATGACAATAGACGAAAAAGTTCAAAAGAAAAAAACAAGCGTGCGGTATACCCATGTTTGTAGCTTCCTTTGTTTATCAAGCATTTGTACAGGTCTCGGATTTGCAAAGTGGCAAACGTGTAGATCTATTATTAAAAATGATTAATAATATAGACGTAATGAATCAGACCAATGAATGTAGAAAAGCTAATTTATTTCAGCTTATAATTCTTGTTGTTTAGATTTTGTTTTCTTGTTTTCGTTTATTTATTTTATACTATTTTATTTGTCTGTTTTTACTGTATCAAATTTTTAAAATTATTATCTACTAATTTAATTTGATTTCTTGTGTGTTTTTTCATTTAGTTAATTTCTTCAATCTTAAACGCTGCTAATTATTGCATAAATTTTAATTACTTAAATTAATTATTTATTATATCAATAAACGACAAACAAGATGGCTATTTTGTCCACTCATGACTTTCTTAAGTTGAAATTGTAAAAACATTTAACGATTCTTTGTTTCATTTTATTTGTTTTGATAAAGGCTTTAGCAGAATATCTCTAAGCATATTTAGCATCTCTAATTAATGGAAAATGGTAATATGGGAGATGTCTTATTCTCAAAAAGATCTTTCCAATATAAAAATAAAGATCTTTCCAGTATGAAATACAATGTAATGTGTTATCAATGATGACTTTTTTTAATTTTTGACGTTTTTTAGGGTCAGGGGTTAAGGACTTTGTGAGGAAGTACTATTATTCGATAAACGGTTGTGCAAGGATGTGATTTAGTCAGAAGCTGGGTGGACCCAGGTAGGATCCCGAACTCACTGGATTGACTCACGGCTACAGTGAAATAGAAAATATTTGTTTGTCACAGCCGGATTCCAACCCGAGTTCTAAGAGTTTATAGCACAGTGCCTTACCAATGAGCTACCCAGTCCCATTCTTTGTTCTTAAGGAACGAAAAAAAAGAGAAAGAAACATTATGATCCTAAGTTTTTTTAGTCTTTCTAAATTAATGGAGCGTTTTCAGAAATATTCTAATATTCTGTAGTTCTTAGTTGTCCAATCGGAGTTTTTTTCGACAAAATTTAATCAGAACTTATCGCTAATTTTATCCATTACAGCTATGAAGATAAATAAGGAAAACTCGTAAAATAATTTACTGTCAGGCATTGGAAACTGATGCCGAAATAAACAGACGTTATGTAACCTACGTTGTATTGAGAATAAGGAGTAATGAGCTGGGAAATATTTAGGACATGCAGGTTGGGAAACAATGGCAACACAAACGGACTCTTTAGTAATCTTATAGACAATAACTCATCTTGCGTCACTTCCTACGCTTCCACTCTTTATATCTTGGTGATTTTTGTAAGCACAGCGTTAACTTTCCCATTTTTAAATATTTAGCATGGCTGTCGGGAAGAAAATAAATAAATATACGTAACTAGAAAGAGTAAAGAAGTGTCTATGTAAAAATTATGGTTGGGTCTCTGCTCTGATTGTGTCGATTATAAGAAAAACTGTGATAAGCTTTATTTTCTTTGCTGAAATGGATCCATCAAAAGTTGGTCTATCCAATATCCATCGGAAGTTGTCAGTCGTGATTTAACATTTTTATGATTATTTATTAATTAAATAAATAATAATGTTTTATTTCGGTTGACTCTACAGACCTTGCAGATCTTTGGCCACCCAAATCAGCCTTCTCCATGCCTGCCTCTCTTGGGCTAGTGCTTTCCAGTTTGCTGCATGCAGATCTTTCGTATCTTTGTTGATTCTGTCTATCCCCTGGCATTCATTGTTGTTTAGAGGCCTCCTAATGAATTTCTTCAAGCCACATGTTCTGCCTATCTTTCAAGCCACACCTTGCCTTCATATCATGAGATTAGTCCAGATTAATTCTTTCCAACAAATATAAGATACTTTTTTCTGGACAATTAACTTCGTGGTGATTACAATCTTTTAAAATTTTTGGTTATTTGAAGTTTCAATCCTGTCTTGATGTTTTAATCTTTTATGGGTATTACGCTTCTTAGTGGGATTAAATTACGCTGGTCATGATTATTGACATCAAGTAATTTTTTTAACTTCTTTCTCCCTTTTGTATTAATATGATTTTTTAATTTTTGTTTTTTTGTTATTTATATACATAAACCATAATTTAGTCATGATTTTTATATATATTTTTTAATTGATTACTTTTAGTGCTACCTCTCTACAATGCATTATTGAAATATTTACAAAAGCTTTATACAGAATTGTGCACTCCCCTTTTTGTGTGTTGTATAGTTATTAATGAAAACGTATATGAATAATACTCTTCTATTTTCTCTAGTAGCGCTCACCATCATTTTCACCGTTTTTTATTTGTTATTTGTTGTTCTTTATTGTTGTTTGGTATGCTTCTTGATTTGTTAGTGCAGAACAGGCGTTTCAAGTCCTTACTGATTCTATTTTTTAGATTTTTTTTTATTATTCGGCTCGTTTATTTGGAGAGGTGGAATGTTCGTATATCTTAAGAACAAAGATATTCTTGTTTTGCTTGGAGACAAATGACTGGGATAGACGATATGGGACATTATTCATGTTTAATATTCAATTGGCAATATATTATTCAGGCGAGAGGAGGTACGGAACTGGACACACAAGGTGAATACAATGAATACGTAATCTATGTAAAGTCAGTAACTGATGGGCCCTACTATGCTGTTTAGAGTCAGGCGTCTTAGGGTCCAGCGATCTCCACACAACAGAACATAAGATGGTATTTCTTAGTAAGATTTTAATAAAATTGCTTATTTAAATTTTTTTTCTCATGATTGTAGTTTCAGTTTTTGGAAAATTTTACGTTTTATCCATAATATGTAGAACAGGGCAAAGAAATGGCTTGAAAAAGGCCCTTACTTTTCCTAATAGAGTTCAGGTTCTAGTAGAAAGAGCTTGCAAACACTCTAACAAAAGTGGGGTGCCCTTTAAAAGAAAATATATTTCATGAAAGGGACTAGTGCTACTTTGGTTTAGCTTAGCTTTGTAAGAAAAAGAGATAAAACTCTGGCAGTCCTTAAGTCGCAAAAATGGCAGAGAAAAAGTAGTTCTAGACAGGTTTAGAATTAGACATATAAGACTAACACATACTCACTTGAAACTGAAGGCATTATCTCTAAACTGCCAACAAAAAAACTGGTAAAAAACGTTAAATAAATGTCCAGAATATTAGAAGATGATTGAGAAAGAATTAAAACTTCTAAATTTTTTTTTATGTGGACCAAAGTCTCCTGGCTTTAGACGTAGCATGTCCATATTATTGTATTCATATGTTTCAGACAACTGCCTAAATTGTATGAATATCTTGCACGCTATAATAATAATAATACTTTTCTGATTATTTAAATCAATAAGAAAATAATACATAATTATGGCAGTGCGATTACAAATTATGTATTTAAATTTCATAAACTTGTTTTATAATAATTAGGCAAATATTAATATAAAAAAAATAAAATTCCATACCTTAACAACTTGTGTGAAAAGAAAAAATCTTCAAAGGCATAAAACCACGATATATGCGAAACAAACCATGTGAGCACTAAGGTATTATAACACGTTGTTTTTTTTATTTCTTTCATTATTATGTATTTCTATACTTATTACACTTTATATATAATTAAATATGTAAAAATTTGATATACTTATGAAAGGGGAAATTATTTTTTATTTAATATTTTTTAAGAGGTATTTTGAGCTTCTTCTAGTATATTTTTATTTAATACACCGACATCTAATATTCGTTTTTCGAAGTTTATGGATATTTATTACTTTAGAGAGAAGGAGTCTGTTATAAAAAAATTAAATTTAATAAACAAAAGCACTCAATGTAGTGTTGATATAGTGATTAGGTGGAACAAAAATCGTAAACTAATTATTGTAATAAGTGTAATTGTGAAAATAATAGGTGATTGTCTAATGATAAAAATGTACAAAGGCATTATGATCTGCAATAATGTAACAACCAATATTTGGCTGTGATGAAGATCCTTAAAAATGGCCAAAATGGCTGAAACGTTGGAGTATAAAGCTAATAAAGAAGTGTTGAGACTGAATGGATGTTTTTGTTATAACTAAATAAAATACTGTATATATGTATATATAGTTGACCGTAAAAATTGATATATAGGAAGATGGTCAGGGTTGCGGTCAAAGGAGAAACAAAAATAGTTAGGCCCTCTTGCCATTGTTACTTATTTTTATTCTTATCATTGTATCATTTTGTATCTTTTTAGCCCCGATGAAGCCCTACAAAGTGGGGCGAAACGTCGGAAAATAAATAGTTGTAAACTATTTTTGTTTCTCCTTTGATCGCAACCCTGACCATCTTCCTATATATAAATAAAGTACTATTCACTTTAACTATTTATTATCTGTTGTTTTTTTTTCGGAACATCACGCTCTATAATATATTTAAATTAAACATGACATTATATAAACATTGTTAAATAGGAGTGATTTCCTCAAATATGTCTGGTGCAATTCTCAGGATGTTGAAAGAATGCTACACTGAGTTGTTCTTAAAAAAAATGTATACCTCTCTACTATATCAAACTCTGTTCCTTTTGCAGCTGATATTTGGCCAATGTCATCAAAATAGTTTTGGGCAATAGATTACAGTTGACTCTTAACATTAAATTTCTCTTGTTTTCCGTTTTGAATATTTGTATGAGCAATTGTCATTCTTTATAAAATACTACTAAGATAATTATTTTGAAATTACTTTCTGTAATATTTAAGTCCAGGAAGTATTATTTTTGTGCTTTGTAACACACAACAGTGATTACATTTTCAGGGTTTATTTTTGATAAGTATTTTTAACTAATCGAACTCTTTCTGATGAATACCGTATTACGATTTATATACATTTGAAAAGTTCGAGACTAAACAAAAGAATTAAGAAATAATCTGAAACCACTGGATTCGCATTTTATGTTAGAAATTATATCGAAGATTTTATTTATGCAAAATCTTCGACTCTGATTATAATTATTCTTATATCTTATATCTTAATACCTTTTCTTCGTTTGTCTGATATGATCCATAGTATTGTACCAGTTTGGTTTTAAATTCTTCAAAACATTCTATAATTTCTTGAGGATTGTAGCTCACTGTGGTTAAGCCTATCGTGGAAACCACATTAAAAAAAAAACGCACACCAAGGATTCTAGCCCTTGGTGTGCGTGTGGAAAGGAGTGGATTATTGAAATGGGTACATCGTTTAATGTTTTTTTTTTTTTTCTTGGCAACGCATTAGAAAAAGCAAATAAAAATACTACACTGTTGCCTATATTTTATCCAATTTGGTTTGATTAAAAACTCAAAATTTAGATAAAATTAAGTTTTAAACGTCATTCTCTCACCTTTTCCGTACCCAGATCTCTATCAGACCTTAGATGCAAATTACAAAATTGGTGCTTCCATTACTATTTAATTAACTGTTTAAGTAAAAAAAAAATTTTTCATTTCATAATAAGTAAGACTAGAGCTGAAGAAACATGTCTCCAGATTTTAGTGTCATTCGTTCACCACATTAGTTTCCTTTATTCATGCCAGTAGCAACATAAACCAACAGGTCATACTTTATAAAACCAGCCTTATCACAAAAATTAACAATGAAACAAGTAAGCAACCAAATATACGAATAAATGAACAAACAAACGAACGCGCGAACTAACAAATTCACTTTAAACAAATACGTGAAGAAACAAACTTGCAAGCAAACAGACAAACGAACACGTGAACATATAGTCGAACACATGAATAAGAAAACGCACGCGCGAAAAGATATACCAGCCAACGAACTATCACAGAAAAAAAAAAACGCGAAAAAGGTAACGAACTAGGGAATGAACACGCAAACATCCGGACAAATGGGATTGTCAGCGCGGAATAGCTTAAACCCGGATATTTCAAAAACTCTTAGAGGCGAGGATAAAACAACAAAATTAGTATTCCAGTTTTTAAAATCAAAAGCTTTAGTCTCACAAATATAGCAGACAAAAAAAAAATAATAAAGTAAATTTAGCCAATATTAAAAGAGTGATTAATGGCTTTACTGACCAGTGTTTTATTATACCACTAGACAAAAAGAACAAACACGTGAACAAAATGACAAATACGCGAACGAACAAAGTGTTATTGCATAGTTCCTTAAACATACTAGTGGATCGTTACTGAAGTTATAGCCTATAAATAATGAAACTTTGTATAGAAGTCGGCTACCTTCCACATGTGAAAGAAATTGAAGACTTCTGAAGAAAACGTTAATATACTTTCTGTATGTTCACACATACACATACAAAGAGCTTACTGTAAGGATAGATTCACCGACGCATAAACTAAACTATCTTCTAAACATCCGTACAGTATAGCAGAAAGCACCCGACCAACTAAGATACATTATTTATTGACGAAAACTTCAGTTATTAATAACCACTTAATTTATTTAGCCAAAACCGAACAGCTGTAGAAAACCTGTTACAATTTCTGGACTTCATTAGTACTAACCCGAATTAGTACGGTATTTTCGGTGTTCCAACAAATTTCAAGGCACTCGATAATTTCAGAAATTTTACAAACGTCGCTGAGACGTTTCATTCAATCGATGCATCCATAGACCGAATTTAAAATAGAAATATCATGCAGAGGAAATCAAAAAGATTTAATTAATTCAATAATTGTAGTTCAATTATTTAATTAATTTCAATGGATTGAAAGGGAATAAAGGCATCGATTACACTTAGTCTGATCGGTATAGGTGGTACATTTTGATATGTTAAAGTGATTTATGAAAATTATAACCTAGAAAGGTTTGTCTATCAAAATAATGGACATACATCATATTTATCAGACACTTAAACCGGAATTCATCACGGTCTATAAAATTATTTTTATTAGAAGTATCAAGACTAATTATCAAGGATAAATAGTATTAAAGTATCCTCAAGATAATTTATTAAAGAGTATATATTATTAATCAGAACTCCATTTGATGAATAGTTGTTTCCAAGATGGAAGGTCAATGGTTGGAGGATGTTGGTGACAGGAGTGCAGCTGCCTTGAGAGCCAAGGGTAGAGAGAGGATAATCCCAACTGATCCCAGCACCATCTTACTGGCTTCAACCCTAGCTATCAACTTGACAAAGTACCGATACCAACATTAAAACTCTGTGGAGCTAAATATGAGGAAGGACCAATAATGAACTTAAGAACATATTACATCATTTGGTTAATACTGGTTTAGTTCCTAAGGTAGAAAATCCAAAATTTAGACAAATCGAGTCAATAATTTTTATATAGTAAGCAAAAATCGAATCAGAGTTCTAAACAGAAATACACATTTTGAAGTCCCCATAGTTCAAATAAGCAAGTTTCGTAAGATGTTCTGTGCGCGTATTTGAGTGAGAAGCCTAGCTCAAAAACAGAAGTACGTTAGAAATTGACATTATATCCTTAAGGTTGGCGTATGCCTGATATGTGAGAGTAACTTTTTCGTCAAAATCGACTGACTGGAAGTACCAATGTATGGAATCTATTTTTTTTTTTTTTTTTTTTTTCAGATTTTCTTCAAAACGGCTCTAACGATTTTCATAGAAATCTGTGAGTCAATGAACAATTAATTGTTCTTTAATACCAGGTAGGTCTTATATTCATTGATTTTAACAGGGCTTAAATGTCAAATTTTCAAAAAATCCTCCACTAATTCTAATAATACCTTTATTTGTAATAAATAACCAGTTATCATTCTTGTCGGAGCTAGATAAGGATAAAATAATTTAAAAAAAAAAAAACTTAATAACTATAAAAGAAAAAAGGAAAAATATTGAAGGATTCCAAATGAAAATACGAATCCGCCCGACCTCTCCCGATTGAAAGTAAATGTTTTGATATACTGTTATATACTAGGAAGCAAAAAGTTATTAGTCGTTATTTCCATCTTAAAGACCCTAAATATGTATTTTTAATGTTTTGTTTAAAATTTTTCCCCTTTCTCATCTTAATTTTTTTTCTCAAAAATCACAGAAATAGTGATGAATGAATTACAAGCCTACCAATTTACTCAAAAGTTGGGGATGTAATTA
Source organism: Halyomorpha halys (assembly GCF_000696795.3). Classification (NCBI taxonomy): domain Eukaryota; kingdom Metazoa; phylum Arthropoda; class Insecta; order Hemiptera; family Pentatomidae; genus Halyomorpha; species Halyomorpha halys. The sequence continues at coordinate 342,341 of NW_027114646.1, forward strand.
GGGTAGTATATAATGTATTGATATATTATTTCTTTGGTGTTTTACTTTTAAATAGGAGAGGATCGCTGAAACATCCAAATAGTAAGCAAAGTGAAGATGTTTATTAATCATTATGCTAAAACTATAGTAAAATAGGTATAGTGTGATGAAACATACGCTAAAAATATGGTGCAGTGCGCACAACACACAACTTTCACTTAAAATTACGTACTATATGGTTTATCAAGGTTAAAATAACGAATATCAACTTTGTTCCTGATAGAATAAAAAAAGTTTAAAAAAGATAATGAAGCTGAAAAATCTGGTCATAAATTTTTGGGCAATTTTAGATTTTGCTCAACCCTCCATTCCTATACGTTGTTACAACGATGCACCAAAACCTATTCAGTGATGTTGAACAAATCTCCTTGAAAAATAATAATAAAGGCTTAACTGGAACCCGAATATTCGATGCCGATATCACCAATTGCAGTCTACATCCATCCAGTGGCGCCCATTCAAACCCAAATCTATAAGATCAGTCTCGTCGCAATCCTCCCATCTACGTTTCGGGCTACCCCTCAGACGTTTACCCGTCGGTTCAGTGTTTATTAACATTTTAGTAATCCACTCGTTACTAAGCCCTATAACCATACACGCCTATCTTATACACCACAATGCTGTAACTTGAATTATATTTACCGGGTGTTGTTCCCTTAATTCAGTGTTGAGTAGCCTTCTAAATTCCCATTTTACGTAAAACTTTATATTCGAAAACCTAAAGGCGTTGTTCATCCCTTAGTGTAGGAGGTCACGTCTCACATTCGTAAAACATAGATACTAAAATAAAAATAACAAAAAAGTATTAATTATTTATCAGATTTAATAAAACTACTGTGTTATCTCTGTAATAAAACAGTCTAAAAATTACCTACCACTCATTGATTTACTGAATAAAAATACCTATGAAACTGAAATTAGTAATGGCAGTTATATTGTATGCATATATGATACACACGCCCAATGGGTTTTAAAACTATCGAACTCTAAGTAGTCAGAAGAAAATATTTCCATACAAATAAAAATTTTTCGAATTCCTTGAATAAAACTATACTATGAAAGATTATGGCTACTCATTTGAAAGATAATAGAATTGACTGGTCGATCTCTTTGTTTGAAACACGACCATGTCAATGATGCTTATTATTATGTATACCGTAAGGCCCGTGTTCCATTTCTATTTTTATGTCATAACAATAAAAAATTCATGATTATAATTTTAATAATTTTATCAATGATTTAAAAAATTGGGTGTTGAGAGTAAACAATTAATGAATTAAAGTATAAATAATATATTTGGCGCGAACAAGCAGGAAAGAGAGGTGATTAAGACCGTCAATAGGTCTCTGCTAAACACCACTTATTTTGTAAAACTTAATTTATTTTATTTTTATACCAGATCGGCCTGGTGGGCCTTACATGGTTGATATAACTTATATTATATATATTTTTTAACAGTTGATTATGAGGGGTTTAGTCATACAAATGACACCCCGAACTATATAAAATGTTCTTATTAAAATAAAAAAAAATAAATAAATAGATAAGAATAATGCTTCTTAATAAAAGAGGAAAGTAAAATTAATAACAAAAAATAATGATATTGGTACACTTAAATAAAATAAACAATTGTCTTCTAATAGTAAAAAGAAACAAGTTAATTTGAAAAAGGGAAGAGAGAAGAAAAGGGAAAAATAATAATAATAATGAATAACTAAAATGAATAATAATAATAAGTAAATAGAGGTAGTGTGACTAAGAATTAATTTTATATTTATTAAAAATTTATAAAAGAATGTCCTGTAAAACTTAAGTTATCTATTAATAAAGAATATTGTCTGTTCTATCAATACAAAACGATATTTATAATTTTATGTATATGGTGTATTGAAAAATCTTTTCATTTTGTAATTACATGTATGTTAAGAAATATTTACACTGAACGTTCATGATGGTTACGGTAACGAAACAGAACATGAGAAACTAAAGAATGACTGATAAAATCTTGTCCAAAAAAAGAGAGACAACAAAGTTCACTAATGGCGGAATCAGGAGGCATCCTTTAAATATTTTTGAACTAATAAGATCACGAGAAATCACGCATAAGGCAAAGGTACGGGATTGAGTCATGAGTAAATTGGTAAAAAGCAATCGTTGGACAGACTGGTAAGCATCCGAGGAGTAAACCAAAACGTGTGTGGGAAGATTGTGTATAGTCCAAGAGAATTTGAATATTTTGATATTAGAATGATTGTTGTTAGGAGACCGTAACATAATGATTATAATGACTCACTACAGTCCACGCAATGCGATGTTCTGAAGTCATTTATTTAAGTGAAATTTGTCAATTATATGGATAGGCTCTGGAAACTATATTATATACCAGTAGACTTAGACCGGTACGCGTCTCTAAGTTTTAGACGTCTGGGTTCTGACAGAATCCTAGAATGTGAGGCTCCCTTCATGGAATAGCCATCCCTTTAAAATTTTAATGGAAAATCTAAAAAACGTTCGACATTCTATTCGGAGGAATAGCAGCTAAAATAAGAAACATTCCATAGATCGTGCTTGAGGTTAGGAAAAAGTACCACAAGGCCCATTTGTAGGATACGTTCCCCATTAGTACCAGTGCCAGTGCCAATTGTATGGTGCAAGTATCTGGACCATAAAAGAGAACCTTTAAAAAATCGACTGCTAACTGATATGGACTACGGACAACGCGTGTCAGGTATTACTTTAAATTGGCAGAATGGTATTATTTGTGTTATGTGTAACCTAATCAGGAAAACGGGAATATGTTTCGAAACGAATAGCAAGTTTTAATTAAAATAATATAGGTTGTCAAATTCAAAATGCTCTTAACGGCGAACGTAGTGAGGATTTTAGGAATAGAGATATTGACACATATTTCGAGACTATTGGGCTACAGAAAACGACATTTCATAATAAGTGGGATGAGCATGTAAACTTGTTCTGGAAAATGAAAGAATCCCTTAAAAAAAAAAAAAAAAAAGTGAATTATCACAGAACAATTACCCCTTTGTTCTATGCTGATTCAATTTCTGAACTGTAGTCTGAGATGTAGGTGAGATAATTAATATAATCCTGTAAATTTCTGGGACCTGTAGAAGGAAATACATTTGCACTTAGCGACGTCGAACCTAGTTCGTAAGTTGTTACTATTGTCATAAAATAAAAATAGTTATATATGTGTCTTAGGATTAGCTTACATCTACGATACCTTAGACATAAAAATATATGTTCACAAAAACATACCTTTAGGAAGCTATTATTTTTAAAAACCTTTATCAAAGATGACGAATGTATAAGTGCAGACACACCACATACATAGGCCAGGCCTTGATGTAATTTAAAAACTGTATCACTACAACCCAGAAGTACTATTACTAGACCAACGGTTGTGCAAGGAGCTGATTTAGTCAAAATCATGCTCGACCACCAGATTTTTACCCAATTAAGGGTACCCAATTTATGAAGCTGGGTGGACCCCAGGAGAGATCTACAACCCACAGAGTTGATTCATGGTTGCACTGTAACAGAAAACAGTTTTCTGCGCAGCCGAATTCGAACCTGGGTCCTTGGAGTTAATAGCATCGCGCCTTACCACGATGCCACCGCGCCTCCACTCTTGATATAATATAACACGGTATTAATGGTCTGGGGATCCCATATGAGATAAATCTATATGTATGTGTGTATGTTATTAAATACCAATGATATTTTATATATATTTTTTTTATATTTTAATTTTTAAAACAGGCATACATTGAGCATCTATTGAAGAATGGTGTAAAAACTGGAGAACCAAAATAAATCCTGACAAATCACTTTTACTCTCCGTCGTAAACCTCTGCTCTCCTGTCCTACAGTATCCTTTCTAAATACTCCACTAACGCCTGTTGAACAGATTCGATCCTTAGGACTCCATCTTGACAAGAGACTTACTTAGAATCCACACACAACACTGAAACGACAAGAAACTGCTCACAGATTTCGATTGCTACAACACTTACTTGACAAACGCTCTAAAGTTCCCATTCTCTACGACCTTAACATCCCATTCGTTGCAGATTTGACCCAAAACAGATATGCGTCTTTTCATTCCAAACTCCTTAACCATCCTAACCCATTAATTCTTAATATGCCATCCTTAACAATCCCTGATAATCCTCCGAGGCGTCTGAAAAGAAGATGGCCACGGGACCTTCTAATTTAAATTAATGTTTGAAGTACCACCAATGGGTGGTTCCTTCCCAAGATTTTCAAGTGTATATGAAACATACAACATATTTACCTATTGTATTATTTTGTACAGTTGTAAATTACATTAAATAAATAAAATAAAAAAAATAATTTTTAAAACCTATGAAAATTAACGAATAAAAAAATAGAATTTACAGATTCCTTGAACTTCTGATATCCGATACTATGAGTCTCTCCCATTCAATGGTCTTATATAAATGTCTAGCTAACTTATTCTGAGAATACTGATCATGAGAATTAGGGTAGAATCAAACTAACGTAAGTATTCAAATTAACAGAATTGATCAGATGAGTTCGTTTTTATTTAGGAACTTTTGTAATTACTTTTCTAACTTTCTAATTGATTAATAAGTAGTATCAAAGAAGTATTGAAAAAGCTCCATCCAATTGTTTATTGTAGCTTGAACAGTTCGGTTCACTCCATATCCTGCTAACAGCGTATGCATCATCATCATTAATCAGCACTATAACCCATGTACAAAGTCACTGTGGCCCCGTCTGCATAAGCATCCAGATATCAAAGATATGACTTTTATTTCTTAGATTGATTCAAACAGCGAAATGAGTTCTCCTTTAGCGTCCATTGGAATCTATCTTGTAGTTTAAAAAGGCACTTTAATGTGACGGAATTTCAATCCTTGCACGACAAAATCTTGCATCAAGTGCGAGCCAACAGAAGACGCAAGGACGTGCGGACGATCCGAATGGACAACAGAGAGACGACACGTGGCCCCTACCTATTGGAGGGAGCGCAGTAAAATGGCCGGGAGGGGGTCAATGCCCCCCGCCCTATAGCTCACCTCCGTCACCTCCTACCACTTCCTGGCCTCCTGATCCTCCTATTCTCGTCCCGCTAGGCCTATAGTCAGGTTTTTTATCCGTTGTGGATATATTTAAGGGGTCAGCCGCCTGGTTCTGCCTTCCCAAGCTCGGCGGGACCGACGATTACTGTTCGGCCTGGGGATTTACTGTTAGTGATGGGGACGTAATCTGTTTGTATCATGTTTATGTTACCTCTAACTTTTTTGATATTTGACATATTTATTATAAATTACATTTACGTATAAATTTATTTTTTTATGGACTATTAAATGCATAAGTAAATTAAGTTTTTTTCATTCTTACTTAACGATTTGAATTTCTGTTTATTTAAAAATTTAAATAATATTATTATTATTTAATGTTAGTATTAGACAAAAATTAATAGCAATCACAATTACTTTCTAATTACTTAATTTAATATTATTCAGCGAATCTCCGTCTTAGATATACGTTACCGGGGACTTAAACTAGACAAAAGTGGTTCTTCTTACAGGGTTGCAACGAGAATCTTTCTCCTGTTAGTTTAAATTGCAACTATTTTAATATTCACCTAACAAGTACTCTTTCTAATATGTCGAAACATATGTTTAAATTACTTAATTAAATTTAAATTAAATCAAAATTAATATTAGTTCTCTGGTTTGATTTCACATTGCTGTCTAATAATGAATTTGTTTAACGGATCACTGGAGAGGATTTAAGAGAGTGAATTGGGGAGAGTAAATTTGTCGATCAAATGAAATAAAAATTGTAAAATGGAAAAAAAAATAGTAAAATGGAAGGAATAAGAAAGGAATAAATTGAAATATTTGTATTTAGTGTGTAGACTGAAATTCATTGTAAAATTGTTGAGGGAAAAAAATGTATGTATGTCCGATCACGGATTGATTAGTATGCTGTGTAATGTAGCAACCCGATGTATTTGGGCAGCATGGATGAATAAAGAATTTCTCTCTCTCTCTCACTTGATCCATTAACACTAAACAAATCTCTCCCGTATCCAATCCCCCTTTATAATCCTTCGTCTAATCTTTATAAAAAATTAAAATCCTTAGAGGCCATAAGGTCTTCCAAATCGATACCTATAATCCCATGAAAAGTTTAAATAAAAGGATGGGGAACTAACAATGTATAGTTCCTTCACAAGGTATAATAATTGTTTTATTAATTTATCTACTTACTGTAGTCATTTTGTAATATGCCTATTGTTAGAAAATTTATATTAGTACATAATATTTAATATATTTTTTAAGTATACATAAACATTGTTAATTAAACAAAAACTTCACATTCAAAAAGGCACTGACGAAGAATATTACAAAAACTGAATTCAATTAGTCCTAAACATGGTGAAGAAACAAATTGTAGCACAAATCGTATTTAATAAATATTTTGACTCTGTAAACTAAACTCATCTGTAACAATATAAAAAATGTACCAGGACTTAAAAAATGTTTAAGAAAAACATACAGGTTTTTCTACTGAACAAAATTTTCAAGAACAGATAAACTACAAAATATATACTCTTTTTATGTAGCCCCAACAACGTAGACGAACTGTTACTTTCACTATTTTTAGAATTTGTACTATTTTTATCAATCGTGAACAATTTTCTCACTAGTTTCATTTTTATTATAAGCAACTACATTATTTAAATAAATATAATGATAGAGAGCTGAAAGAGGCACAAAATCACAAAATATATTTTTTTACTGTTCCTAATATACAAGTGATAAAATTTTCATAGAACCAATGTTAGATTTTTATTTGGTTTCACCTTTTAATCTTGTGTGTTTATTTTTTTTTTTGTTAATTTGAGGATTATTGTGCAAATTTCTTACAAGATATTTATTAATTATAATGTGTTTCTTTCACTCACAAAAAAAGTTTATAAATTTTTACATACACTCCTGAGTTTAAATAATATTAATGAAGGCCTAACGATCCCGAAGGTTCGATTCCGATACCACTAATGCCCCTCCATACCCAATTCAAGTAAATCTACGTTTCGGTCTAACTCTAGGACTTTTACCCGTTGGTTCAGTGTTTATTAACATTTTAGGGATCAGCTCGTTACTAAGCCCTCCAACCTTACACGCCACAATGCAATAATTTGAATTATATTTACCGGATGAAGATCCCTTAATTCAATGTTGTATAGTCTTATAAGTTCTCGAAAATTAACCCGTTAATTCATCCTGATTTTAAATGAAATCCAAAATTAAATGTTAAAGATTAATTAAAGAAATTTTTTTTATTTCGAAAATTTTTAAAAACGTAAAATGATTTTGATAAATTCGACAAAAATAGGCGAAGTAATTATACCTTGTTTTGAAAATGTAATGGGTTCAGTTCCTCAAGAAAAGATAATAATTTAGATTAATTTAAGGGCAAAAATAATTATGGTTTGTTTTTAATGTTTATAAGAGTTTTTGTTACTCTAATCTACTAACTAGCCTTATATACTGCCTCGATAATTTCATTTAAGAATTTTAAAATAAAAATCTTGATTCGGAATAAAAAATCTTTAAGGAAAACTAGAAATTAGAAACAATATATGACAATGATAGAATAAAAAATTTGCATTAATATATTTTCATTCAGCGAAACTAAAAATATGAAATTAAGTTAATACCAGGTCTATTTTTATTATAAAATATCTGCTATTGTATCATATCTACTACGCGAGATATGCAGAACAGAGCGATGTCCTTGGTTTCCAAAACCAAACTCCAAAACAACAATCGTTCAAGAGATAAATTTAAAAGAACTCGACTCAACAGTCTTATGCAAATTTCGAAAGAACAATGGGGAAATTACTAAAAGGTTCTAATAAATACACGTATTCATATTTTATGTTAGATAATAAGCTGTTTTTTATGTAGCATGGTTTTTCGGTTGGACCGTTCAAAACAATAGCCTAGCTGCCCTTGGAATTATGAAACATCTTTAGCCACGTTCATACATTAATAACAATTAAAAGCTTTTGAATATATGAATTATGCAAAACGTTATAGAAACAAATTAACAGGTCTCGTTCCATTCAGTTTGTTTCTAATAAGAGTGCGTAATGCATACGAGTTGAGTGTGTAATGTCTTTTATGCCTTGTCTAAATCTCTTTATTAATAAAAAAATAAATATAATAGTCTTCATCAACTAATAATTACAACACAATTACACGCAATAAAAATGGCTGCTTACTTTCAACAATATTTCCAAATAATTTGAGAAAAAGTTCCAAAAATGTCATCTTACGCCTCCTGTATGTGTCGATATATGCCATCACGTTTTTTTATAATTTTAAAATTAATTTTAAATTCCGGTATGTCAGATCTAAGTAAATAATAATATTTATTATTGTTCCGTTATCTATTTGTATAATACAATTTCTAAATATATCAGTATCATATATTCCATAATCTATTCATTTAACAGTGGTTCTGAAGAATCTTGTTCGAATTTTGCAAAACTTTAAAAATTTAATGGTTTCTTTCGAGAGACTCAGTTTTTAAAAGGTAACCTTAATTACTAATTAACATACATACATAATTTTAATTTTTTTATTTTATTGAAATCAAGTCATCCATCATGACCTCAATGTTGCCGATTTGGTCAGAATCAGATACCACTCCTTCCATACAATTTATCCCAACCACCAAAACCCACTTATCCTTCATTACCTCATAATCCTCCGAAGCGTTTTAAAAAAAGATGGCCTCGAGATCTTCTCCTCTGGAAATGTAATTAGAGTTCTACCGATAGATTGATTCTTCACATGTCTGCCATTGTAATAACACTAACATCACATTTACTTATTGTATATATTTAATACAGTTGTAAATGGCAATTAATAAATTAAAAAACGTTTATTTATTTATTTTTTCTGCTCTATTTCTAATTTTTTTTACGATTTAAATAATATATCTATAAATATGGTGTGGATGAGCTCTATGAACCCTATTACCATTGTCTATAAATATAAGACAGAATGTAATATTACAAAAAAAATAGTTAGAAGTTAAAATAAATTTGAGTTAATAATTACTGACGAAATAGGAAATTTATTACAAATTTAGTTATAATATAAAAATTCATGAACTAAATTGTTAATTTCAATTAGAAGTATAAACAGCTATTTTTTTTAATGTTTTTCTTATTCAATTAACTTCGTTGATTCTTAGGTTAGAGATAGGTTATGTATATCAGTATAGCGAAAAATAACTTTTTCACTAGATTTAATTTGTATTCATTGGAAAAAAAAAACTTCTTTAACAAAGAATAATTTTTTTAAACTCTATTACATAAGGTTAATATATCTATATGAAGTAAAAAAGGCAATTTACTTCCACTCGTGAAAAAAAAACTATTTAAGGATGCTTAAATGAACATAAAATATATATCTTAATGAAAAAAAAAAAATAATCTGATCTCTTACCAATAATAACTAAACTATACACTTTATATCAAACAAAATTACCTAATGAAATTAAAACTTTACCCATCATATACATATAATTTACATAACCACCATTTTTTACTCAGCTGTCCTCAGGAGTACCTAAATTACTAGACCATCTATATTCTATATCATAATTTTTTTTTAAAATTTATTTTATGTAATTTACAACTGAACAAAATAATTAATACAATAAGTAAATATGTGGAATGTTTCAGTTACACTTGAAAATCTTGGGAAGGAACCACCCATTGGTTAGAATTTAAATTATAAGATCCCATGGCCATCTTCTTTTCAGACACCTCGGAGAATTGTTAGAATCAGGGATTGTTAAGGATGAGAGATTAAGAACTAATGAGTTTGAAATGAAAATACGCATACCTGTTTTGGGCCAAATCTGCAACGAATGGGATGTTAAGGTCTTTGTGGATGAGTTTATTTGTAAAGTAATAAGGAGCATCATTAAGGATTTTACGTAGGGTTTTGGATTGTAAGGATTGGATGTGGGAGGAATTTGATGGTTTGGTAGACCCCCAGAGCTCAATTTCATATGTCCAAATTGGTATGATTATCATATCATAAATTTAATAGGGGTTGGAATTTAGTGGAGGTGGTGATTGTTTTGTTGTTTGGTAGTCGGGAAGGTTGTAGTGCTTCTACAACTGTTAAATTAAAAAAAAAAATTATTACTCCATTTTCTTAATGCTTTCTTTAATCCGAATGCCCCTTCCTCCCCCCCCCTCTCCCCCGCAGCAATTAGAATGTATTACCGAGATACACAGTACTTAAAGTCCAACGTGGCCAACTTGGCCATACTCAGGGACGAGTTAACTATAAATTCACAGCCTATTGTTGATAGATGAGCTATATCAGTGTTTAGATTGTTTGTTATTAAAAGTGGTTATATTTAAATTAAATTGAGACATATATAGGTTAATTTAACTAGTTTGAATGGTCAAAATTGCCTTCAAATTTTTAATGGTTGGATGATGCTGTGAATTTATAATTAAGATTATTCTAGAGGTCGGCCGAAAAGTCGAACATAAGAAGAGTGTTGGGACTTAATTGGATATAATTTATTTTATTTAAATAATGAAACCATTATATACAAGTTAATAATAATTGTAATTTGTCTATAAGTGCTAAATCACCTTAAAATGATGGTAAAGCTCTACACAGAGAATATATAATGTTTTGATATAATATTTTTACCACACTGCCTATTCTATTGCAGATATTTCATTTTCCCATTTGATAGAGAATTAAATTCAGTTCTAAATTATACCCAGTCTTAATTAAGGTAAATAAAGGGGTAGCCTGACATAAATGAATACTTCAGAAGCCAATGCGGTAAAGTCCAGAAAACAAAAACTGCGAAAATAAATGTATTTGACACATTAATTTTTAAAATTCTTGGTTTATTAATTTGATCAGAAAATAAAGCCTATCAAATCTTTTTTCTAAGTGCAAGCACTGCAAAAAAAAAACAAACAAGATATATACAGGATATGTAAATAAAAACGTAAGTGTTTATTGGAACACGACAGCATTTTAAACATTTTAGGACTTCTATCTTTTGGCAGCTGAAAAAGATAAGAAATTTATGTAGAAATAATACAATAACATTTGTTGTCATAAGTTTTATGTTTATTCATCAAAACAAACATCTTTTTCTTCCGAGTTATTTTTTAAAAATCTTTATTGAAATTTACAACTGTATATATTATATAATACATTCAGTAAATTTTATCTTAGTTAAAATGGAGTGTTACAGGCGTGTAGAGAAACTACCCATTGGTAGCATTCAAATGACATTTTACATTAGCAGGTCTCGTGGCCATCTTCTTTTCGGGCGCCTCGGAGGATTGTAAGGAATGGAAGAGGATGCAAGGTTAGAAACTAGGGGGTTTGAGTGGTTAGGGAGTTTATAATGGAAGGAGTGATATCTGGTTCGGGCTAGATCATGTACATAGGGAACATTAAGGTCTTTATGTATGATTTTATTTATGACAAAGTAAGGAGCATTAAGGATTTTACAAGAATTTTGGATTGTATACGAGAGGAATTCTAGATAGGAAGTTTAGATATTTCTAATAAAATAAAGCATATACATAAAACTGGAACAATTCTAGAAGTAACAGTTACAGTTACTAAGAACTTGTTGATATTCAGTGTTACCAACAAATATTGAAAAAAAATATTAATTTAATTTTTATTTGAAAGTTTATGTATCCTCTATATATTAACTTTCTAATAAATATCATATTACTGAATATGTTTAGTTTTATTTGAAAGTTTATGTAAAAAAAATATAGACTAAAGGTGGACTTATTAACAATGGCTTCTGAAATTATTATACAATATATTAAGAAGCTATAAAGGAATGGCTGTCTGACCTAGAATAAAGGAAGTAATGAGTAAATACTTTGATAACTAAGAAAAATATTATTTATTTCATCAAAATTTACAAAAATCAAAAAAACATCTAAAAATGGACTTAAATTCGCTTCTGAGCTACTCAATCATCTCATTTCATCAACCTAATCAGAAATAGTACATCACTCAAAGTTCAACACATAATATGAAGTATCATCTCTTTTTGTTAGTTTTTTTTTTTTTAAGCTGTTAAAGAGAAAAGTAAAATTTATGATTTTTATCGCCATGATCAAACGCGATGAGAGAGAGAAAATGGGAAACATAAAATGTTATATAACTTAATATAATGATTATGTAAAATCCTTGTATTATATTTTTGTAGCCTGAACTAAAATGGTTGAGTTTTGTGTAACATCGAAATGTTGCACAACTTTATGGCTCGAAAGGTAGTGTAAGGTGGAAATAAATAAGTAATAATAGCTAAGTTTGTTTTTACAGGGATTACGGAGGGGGAAGAAGGGACTTGTAAATGATTCTTTTTTAAAGAGATATAAATGGATGACGATTGCTTGTTTACAATATATTATAACATTGTTAATTATTTCTATAATAAGTTACATAAAATGGCTTCCAGGATTATACAATAAAACTACAATTAAAGAAACAACGGCTGCATGCATTTCAAGATATTGACACATAAATTGCGGGAGGCCACTAAAAGTCTCTTTACGGTTAATGGACTGTGACGCCTATAAATTGTCGGGGAATGAAACTGATGTAGAATTTATTTTCAGTTTAGGAACGGGCGGTCATTACTGGCGCCCATTAAAGCTGATGAAACGAATGGCATTTTAACACGAATAACAGTTTAGCCACCACGAAGCCACCAAGCTACTGCCTATATCGACCTCACCTTTAGGCTTAGTGCAATATCACGCAGGATCGTTCACTCGTGACGGAATCAATTATTTAAATTTATTGAGAACGTTGGACCAAATTGGTTTGTTCTCCAAAAGCAAAAAAAAAAAAAATTTCCATGCATAAAAATATGAATAAATATAAAATCTCAGAATTAAACGAAAAATTAGGATATAATTAGGTTAAATTTTCAAATGTCTATTGAGGTTACATTATCATCATGTCAGATTGCCAATTTATGACATGTTTTTATTTATCGTTATACTAAAGGTTACTATCGTAAAATCGAAATAATAGATGCCTCTAACTACAAGTTTATATTATTCTATTATTAATAAATAAATAACAAAACAAAATTGCGTATGAATTATTTCGATTTATTATTAATTTATTTCAGAATTAAATATAGAAGAAAACATTGGTTATTCATATAAGAAATATAATTTCTTATGTAAACAAAATTAACTAAAATTTTTAGAGATAAGATATAAACATAAATTTAAACATTAAATTACATAAAATTAAATTGTTATAATTGTCATAAAATATTTGAATCGAGATCGAAGTTCAGTGCTGGTTGAGATGACTTCATTATTATCATTTTCTGCTTCCTAACTGCACTTGAATTGTATTTCACTATTTTTTGTTTGAACACAATTCATCATGATCACAATTAAAATATTTATCACTTGACACAATATAGTCAGTATTATCGTATCTGACATTTATTGATTTGTGTAATTATAAATATAAAATACTTATGTACTAATAATTGAACTGAAATAATTTTATCTCCTAACTGCAAAACTGCTATATCTGCTTGATTAGTGTGTGACATCAATCAATAACACAAAATAAATTTTAAGTAGTTTTAAGTCATTAAAAACTTAATCCACTTATATCAAAATATTCAAATTCTCTTAAATTATAACATAATCTTCCCATACACGTTTTGGTTTACTCCTCGGAAGCTTACTAGTCTGTCCAACGATTGCTTTTTACCACTTTGTTCATCACTCAATCTCGAACCTTTGCCATTCCTTATTCGTGATTCGTCATGAGGTATTATTTCAAAAATATTTAAAGGATGCCTACTAATTCCGCCATTAGTGAACTTATTACAAAAATCCCCAGTTGTCTCTTCTTTTTTGGACAAGATTTTATACGTCATTCTTTAGTTTCTCATGTTCTGTTTCTTCTCTGTTGCTCCTATAACCTTCATGAACCTTCAGTTTAAACGTTTATTAACATACATTTAATTACAAAATGAAAAGATATTTCAATATACCATATACATAAAATTATAAATATCGTTTTGTATTGATAGAACAGGTAATATACTTTATTTATAGATCACTTAAGTTTTCCAAAATAACTGGTGTTTAGCACAGTCCTATTGACGGTCTTAACCTCTGTTTCCTGCTTGTCCTCGCCCAACATATTATTTAATCTTTAATTCATTAAATATTTACTCTCAAGAACCAATTTTTTAAATCACCGTTAAAATTATAAAAGTTTCAATCAGGTAATTTCTATTGATATAACTTTGAAATAGGAATGGGGCCTGGTCTACACACTATACATAATAATAAGCACCGTTGACATGGTCGTGTTTGAAACAAGAAGATCGGTGTATGAGAATATTTTTTTCAAACCACTTAGAGTTCGATAGTTTTAAAACCAATTGCTCATGTATACAAGATAACTGCCATTATTAATTTCAGTTTCATAGATATTTTTGATATTTCATAAGTAACACAACAGGTTTTTTAAATATGATGCACAATTAATACTTTTTATTATTTTTATTTTAATATATGTTTTTTATAGATGCGAGACGTGGCCTCCTGATGAACACCGCCTTAAGGTTTTCGAAAATAAAGTATTACGTAAAATATTGGAACCAAAAAACGATGAATTAACGGGAGAGTTTTGAAGGCTACACAATACTGAATTAAGGGAACTACACCCGGTAAATATAATTCAAGTTACAGCATTGGTGTATAAGATGGGCGTGTAAGTTAGGGCTTAGTAACGAGCGGATTCCTAAAATGTTAATAAAGACTGAACCGACGGGTAAACGTCTGAGGGGTAGCCCGAAAAAATAGATGAGAGGATTGCGTTAAAACTGATTTAGTAGAATTGGGTTTGGAGGGGCATTACTGGAAAGATGTATGCAGAGAGCATGTAAGGTATCGGCATCGAACCTTCGGGTTCGTTAGGCCTTCATTATTATTATTATTAATAATATCTATTTACTTTATATCAGTATAAGTATAGAAGCACATTTAATTTTTTTAAATGTATTTTTTAAAACAATTGAAATTTATGTATTCAGCTGAGCAAACAATTTGTATCAACTATGTTCTTAATTACTTCTACTGGCAGCGACAATGGAAACGACAGTAAAAACACAGTAAAAACAGTTTGTTTTTGTAAAAACAAAACAATGGATATAAATTCGTTACACAGCTCCCATATTCGGTAAAATTCAATATTAATATGGAATTTTGATAGCACTCTTCGGGTTGTTGATTAAATGTTTTTGTGAGGGCCTAATATTATCTGTAGAGATGCGAGTATATTTAAAAGAATTCCACAAATTATAGTTTTCAATACCAGTATTATTAGTTCGTTACTCTTTAGGAAACATGTGGTATTAAAAAGTGAAGTAAGATGACCATAAAGTTACATGCGATAACAAGAAACTGTATATTGTGACAGTTCCAACCACTTTACATATAAAGAGCTCACTCCACTTCTACGTCCTTTGATCTCAGACAGACGCCGACCACCTCGGAGTATATTTTTCTTTTCTTTTTGCCGAAGAGAGTACCACGAGATCTGTATTCGTGAGGACGGAGGGACCCGGCAATAAAAAAGGTAGGAGACGACTCGAGGACTTTTTTCTCGAGGCTAATGGAAGGCGACGGGCTATCTGTTGGCACGGCTCCAACACGCTCCATCTATTTACCATGCTGTGCCTATTCTTAGCCGTAGTCCACGACCATCTACATGTGAATGTACCATGGCAGTTTGGCAAACCGCGAGTTAGGATGTTCAATTTAGAACTATATGTTAATATGTAAGCTTGACCACTTTTGGCAATCAAAATACTTTTTTGAAAATGATGATATCTAGTAAGCAAATAAATCAATTTTTTTTTCTGACAAACGCTACGATACCGCCAAAGAAATTCTTGTAGTTGCCCTTTTAAAGTGAATTTTATTTTAACTTTAGTATTCACCACAATAAATTAAGATAAATAATCCAAGTAGGCCATAATAATAGAAAAAACTATAGCATTTACTCGGATAGAAATAAATTTTAATTTGATTCCATTTACTACTGAAAGCTGCCCAACTTTCAACTCGCTGAGAAATATATGTATAGTAAAAGTTAAATGTTTGACAGCCAGTATTACTACATAAAAACTAAACCACCAAAAAATGGCATTGGTTGTTGAATTTCTGTATATTTGTACAAATTATGGTATGCTAATGAAAAAAATTATATTTTTGCTATGGATTCCATTCACTGCGTGGGATTTAGAAGTAATTATTTGTCATCTAGACAGTATACTATTTATACATTTAAGAATAGCAGAGTGAATAAATCTAAAGAATGTAAAAAAATAAATAAATAAAATAATATTCCTACAGGAAAAGTTACAGTTATTAAGATAATATAATGTTTTGCTGGTTATACATTTTAGACTAGGAGATTACACTTATAAAGGAAAAGTAGGCATTATTATTGTTGAATTATTAATTTTATTCACAATAGATTATAAGAATGATTAACAGTAATAAGTTAGGTTGTAATGTTTTTATATGATATTATTAAAATACTGGAGAAACCATAGAATAATAATAGAATAGAATAAAAGAAATTTAATAAATAGAATATTTTTATCATTGTATAAGATATAAAATAAGAATAAAAATAAATTTTAGTAAGTAGTAGACGTAAGTTATGTAAATATTAAGATAAAAATAACATGTTTTCAAAAAGTTTTGGAAATGGATTAAAATCCCTAACGTTTAAGAAATAATAAAATACATGAAAGCTGTTTAAATGAGTCATAATATTTAATTTACAATAGCATTCGCTGTTCAAAAGTAAAATGGTTATTTCAAGACATTTTTTTTTTATTTATTTAATGATATTTACTTCTGTATTTATAGACAAGTACATTTAGTAAATTTGATGTAAGATCATAATGATATGATACAAGCATTTCTATATTAGAAGGTCTCAATGCCATATTTTTTTCAGGTGCCTCATAGGATCATCAGGAATGGAAGCGAAAGTAAAATAAATACTAATACACAAAAGCAAAGCAACTAGAAGTTCGATAATTTCACTTCAGTACCTGATATCTTTGAAATTTCGTATCAGAAATAGATTGACTAACAGATTATTACTTATTCGATAAATAAATAAATAAAATTATTTTAGTCCTAGAAAAGGTTAATTTTTTTTGTCAAAAACTATTGATATGTTTTTTATTTTTCTACAAATAACCTCAATATATTTTTTGCTTATCCCTTTTTCCAAAGAGAAAATAAATTTATTTCAGGTGACATGGGGGAATAGGAGTTATATAAGTGATTTGGAAAATTCATAATATCAATCTGATCAGCTAAGAATTTTAAATATAAATAAGAGTAATAATCGTTGAATATTATGAAAATGAAAGCAATCCATAGACGCTGAAATCGAGAGGCTAATGCATTTAATATTTTTTAAAATACCTTTTATAAATATTAATTTAACAGATAATTTTATAATCTGTACACCCGATTTGCATTTTATATTTATTCTAACTAAATAAAACTTTAGTAAAAATTTAAGAATAATATTTAATTTTATTTGCACTCTCAAAATCTAATATTCAATTATTTTGTGATTTTTAAGAGAATGTTTGGTTCCATACACATGTAACATAATGGGCTGGAATGAAAACTAATTAAATTTACTTTAAATTCATTATGAATAATTGTTATACAATAACGGATATTTTTTACGATAAACAAAATAAGGGATAAATCATGCTAAATTTTAACTCTTTTTGAAAAAACGGTTAATTTTTGAAGAGGTTTATCATAGGAGATTATGGTAGCAAACAGATCATTTTGGTCCTTAATTTTAGAAAATTGTACCGACTTTAAAAAAAAAATATCTCCAACTATTTACAAGTACATATTTTTGAAGTTATATACATTTATATTTAGATTTTTTATAATTAGATCCTTATAATTGGAGCCAAGTTATAATATAGATTTGTATGTTCGAGATATTTCTAAAAAAAAAACAAAAAAAAAAAACACTTTATCTAAGGAAAACATTCTTTGTATTTTTTTTCACGTGAGGTCAATAAAAATTTGACATCTAGAACTCAAAATTTGTGTTGATTGATATTGTCCTTAAGATATTATTTATAAAACGTCGATTCAATTTACTTGTATTCATAAGAATAATTCTTACCTGAATTATTATACTATTTAATATAAAACAAATTTGCACTATTTCCTGTTATACAGTTCAGTAATTGCATATGTTCCGAAACTTATTAATGACTATATCATTAAATATTTATGTGCCATATGCCGAATCATTAGTATAGACACACCCTTCTTTGATAATTTACAATTACTTACAAATTTTAATGCCTTTTGAATATACAATAATTGGGTAATGAAAATAAGTCCATTTTTTCTCTTTGCTTTCTCTTGCTTCCTATGGTTACTTGTTGGTGGGTTTAAGATCGGTTTTTTTTTTTTAATAGAAAAATGAATTTACCAAGTTAAAAAACCTGCAATGACTTACAGTTTTAACAATTTGTTAAAAGTTTAACATCCATATAAGATGCTCCTATAAAATAATATTTAAATTCTTAAATAAAAACTTTCCAAAATATTGGATATATTGACTTTTGATAAAAAGAAAAAAAAAACTTCATATATTTCTGTTTTACGTAGTAATACGACTGAGTTCTTGTGAATTAAATAGTCCGTGGCTTGAGCAGCGTCGAAACAGGACGAAGTAGGATAGATTCCGAAAGTACTCGTAGTAACAATAATAAAGTTAGATAAGGATTAACACGAAAAGTATGATTATTTGGCCAGCTAAAATACTATAATTATCATATGCTAAATTCTTACTAAAATAATCCATTTATATCGAACAATCATAAGAAAAAAAATTGCCATAAGTATAATATTAAATTATACGAAAAAGAAATGCGATCTCTACTTTGATTTTGAAAAAAAAAAAGTTGTCTAGATATTTAAACAGAAAATGTAACGCCAACACTTGTAATTAATTCAAAAAAATTGAGGAGGGAAGAAAAGAAAAAATCATATTCATAACTTGATGTTATTTTTTATAATTATTAGCATTCCTATTATAATCAATTGACTCTCATGAATAAAGATCAACCAAATTGGGAACCGATTTTTTGCGATAATCTCTGTTTTTCTCAGAAAGGTTTTGCTTGAGATATAATGCATGAGCTGCTGAATCAGTTATGTTTCGAATTTGCTCTTCTTTCGGTTTTAAAACAAATTGTTGGGGTTTCAATTTTTTTTTTTTTTTTTACAAACAAACTCATCAACTTAAAATATTCATTGTATATATTACTATTGCTAAATCTCCTAGAGGCCAATTAAATGATGTAATTAAAATTTGGCAAGTATAGGTTTAATGGTTTTCGCGGTTAGAGGTTACAAAATGAAAAACGTATTGGCCCTTTATAATAGTATGATTGTATAATTTAATTAAAGTGTAAAGCATATCTCTAAGGTTGATTTATTTTTGCTTACTCATCGTAAGCATTGCGTACTATAATATAGAATTACAAAGGCATTTACTAAAATATTATTTACCTTTCCTATGTCGAAATCTGAGCTTTCTAAGAGTATGTTAGATTAATTTGAAAGAAAAGAAATTCAGAAAGGTTGCAAATAAAATTAATTTTAATAATTGATGAATAAAATCCAATTTTAATAATTGTATTTTCAGTAGCAGACAATTGTATTAAATAATGCAAACATTAATCAAATAGTTCTTGCAGAACACCTCAAGACTAAACAAAACGACTCAAACAGAACATTAACAATAAATTTTATCTTCAAAGCAATATTTATAACGCTGCATTAACATCTTCATTTTTATTTATCTTATTTTTTTATATTTTCTTTATTGATATTTATAGTTTATAGATACTGTTATATATTAAAAATATATAAAATAAGTCAATTTGATGTTGATTAGTTATGGAATAGTATGATACAGACATTTAGATAATCGGACCATTAATAGAACTTCAATATTGATAGAATTCCAGAGCATTAAAAAAATAATAATATCAATTACGTTGCCCTACTGACGTACAGAATAATTCTAATGAAATTCCTTAGAAACAGACACGTACGTTACCACATTTTTCCTAAGTATATATAGTACATAGCGGAGTCCAGAAATAGTGGCGCGGGTAAACAGAAGGTTAGATTAACAAGAAACATGGCACCGCGCCAGGGATCTAGAAACTTTCTAACAGTTGGAAGAATATTTTCTACAACGCTAAAGGAACGGAGGAAATCGCTGTAATAAAACCTTTATAGGAATATATTTAATATTTCTCATGAAATAATGTTACTGACGATAATTTTTTCAGTTTAAAAACTCAAACTTTTATTGACATTTACACATTTTTATTATATTATGGTTTTATTACTATTCCTCGGATATCAGGATTCTTAATATAGTTTAACAATAATTTATCATAAATATATTATCCATATCTATTATCTACATGTATCTCCTAATGTATCCATATTATTTGGTCTGTGATTAATATTATTATTGTTTGATTGATCATTTCAACTGGGATTATACCGTTCTGATTTTTATCAATGGTAGAAATCACTTCACTGTCAGAATAGAATATTCCGTGTCAAAATAATTGGTTGAACATAATTCTTACAATGGACAAAATAATATAATATGTATAAAAAACGACATAAGAGAGCGTGGCTCAGTGGTAAGGCACTCTGCTACTAAATCCAAGACCTGGGTTGGAATACGGGTATGAAAGATAATTATTTATTCTATTATTGTAGTCACGAGTCAACCCTGTGGGTTCTGGTGGCCTCCTGGGGTCCACCCAGCCTCATAAATTGGGTACCCTTAATTGGGGAAAATCTTGTGATCGAGCATGATTCTGACCAAATCTCCTTCTTGCACAACCATTGGTCTAGCAACAGTACTTCCATACAAATTACTGCAATGCCCTATATGAATTCTAGCGGTACAGATCTATTAATGAGGACATAAAGCGATATATCGTGACAATTAATGGATTTTTAATAAAGTAAAATAGATGATATTTTTTGAAAACGGAACAATATTCCGAAATGTCGAAATCATAGAGATATTAATGTAAATAAGAGGTTAAAACAGAAAGATTAAATTTTATCATTAAAAAACAAATTATATACAATTTTCATCTCATAAGACTTAATTATTATTAATTGCTTCATTCTATTGATATGAAGTTTAATTATTATAAATGAACTAATTCCCAAAGACTCACTCCTGGTGAGCTATCTATACTTTTGAACAACTCTTCAATTGATACTTTTTACTTTATTCTTTTTTTATTATTAAAAATGTACTTTTTATTGAAGAGCAACTAAAAATCTCAAATTCTATTATTTAAAATGAAAAAAGTATTACTTTCATTAAGAATAAATTTTAATAAATATAAACATAAAAATAATACATGACTGATATTCGACAACCGGTTTCAATCCTCACTGAGGTTCTTCGTTAATTGCCAAAAGCTAAAATAAAAACTTCTAAATGATTATGGTGATGATGGAAGATGGTTAACTTCCAGTGTAAAAAAAAAAACAAAAAAAAATCCAGTCTAACTTCTCCAACTCTCCTGAATAGAAAATAGACCCATTCCAAAAATCCAAATGAATTATAATTATCTCGTGTGAGTCACTAGAATATAATTCTTTCCAAGGAGTTGAAGCTTTGAATCGATTCGTCTGTCCATCTCTGCTAATAATATAACACACATAACAAAATATAACAACATTAATAATGAAAAATACTAACTCTTTTCTTAGAAAGTCTACATCACTGACAGATAGTAATTGATTTTATAATTCTAAATATAAGTTCATTGTTTAAGGTAAAGTAAACAAGAGGTTGTTTAGAAATACAAATTAGGTGGAATAATTCATTGAAATTAGGCTTGTTAGGTAATAACGATCCCCTTTTTTTCAAGCATTATTATACACAACGACTACAAATAAAAACTATTACGAAGCCAGAAAATTAATTAAAATAATTAGTAATTAAATTGAGAAAGCAAATCTAAAAAAAAAGTTCTTAAAGCGACCAAAATAATAAAATATAACAATGATGAAAACAAAAAAAAAATAAACCTAATTCCTTAACTTTAAATGTATAAGTTCAAATGAAAAATATAAAAAGATAATATAAAATACATATTTAGTAGCAGAAGAGGTAACAATTTCTATTATATAGATAAAGGAGGAAATACATTTCAGCAGGTAGAGATATGATGAGGAAATAAAGTCGAAAAATGATTAACAGAGATACGAAATGAAAGAAAAGAAGGTATAAATGTAAGATTCTTGAACATAAAGAATTCCATAAAATGTCCAGACAGAAGAAGAATTTGAAACGTCACACAACACCAATTTGCGTCAACTGCATTTGATAAATATAATCCAGGTGATAGTATTGCGGCGAATAAGATGGGACTAAGATTTAGGTTTAAGGTTTAGTAAAGATCTTATCCAACTTTCTAATCCGATGGGCTATGTCTGAGGGATAAACCCAAAGGGAGGGTTGCGTGAAGACTCATCTTGTGGATTGGATAGATGCATGTAGACAGTGATTGATGGTATCGGCTTAAAGGTTCGCTTAACGTTTTGTTATTAAGTTAGTATAATAATTGTTATTAAATCTACTATATAATAAGAAAAATAAAAAAATATTCCAAAGTTGATATCTACAAAGAAAAAAGTTGATATCTACAAAAGGTATTTCTCTATTACCAGTTCAACTCCAACACCAAGCCACATACACATTTTCAATGCAGGGAGGGGGGGGGGGTTGAGGTGCGCGAAACCTTAACAGCGGCCAAAAACAAAATCAAATCTTTAATTTGGTGGAGTAGTGGAGGTGTAAAAAATCACCGATAAAATGATGGAGATGAGAAAATGGTTAGGGGGGGGGGTCCGGTCAGAATATAACACAAATAAGTTTAAATAACTGAAATAACTGCTGGTAGGAAATCGCAAAGCCAAGACTAGAAATTCTAGCCAAAACTTGCCCTATTAAATAAGTTATTCAACTTATTTGTGTTATGTTCTGACCGCACACCCTCCCCCTTCCTAAACCATCTTCTAATCATCTATATTATCCATGGTCAACTATCTTCTCATCAAAATGGTGGAGCTTGGAGAAAAATGTTGAAATCCCAAAAAGTACTTTACCAACACCAACTCAATTTTGAGAGCCTACAGAGGTGATCAAAACCTAAACATACTCAAAAAAAAAAAATGATAATAAGCAAATTGGAAATGACGTGATTTTCACAGAAATTTAGCCTCAGTTCTATAGTGTTCACAGTTTTATTGCCTGGAAGACAATTCAACAAACATGATTTCAGCTCAATTGATCCAAATATGTATTCTCTATGCGCGCAAATATGGCCTGAATAAAAATTAAAATATATATTTATCATACATCAATGAAAATTCAAGATCATATCCTTTCAGTATATCGTAAAAATCAATTATTTTCGAGAAAAATACATGTACAGTTAACCCTCTATAGTTAACTAAAATTTCTAGTTAAGGTATTGGTTATGATGCAGATAGAAGTACCTCTTATTTTTAAAGATAATCAACTCCCTAAAACACTATAACCTATAAAATAGTAACGTTTAAAATTGTTGGTTGTTCAGTCACATTTCATGCATTCTCAGTTGGCAAAAACCACAATTTATTTGTTGAACGGGCATTAAATTTCACTTAAATAACATTTGACATTTGACTAACCAGCTCTAACTGAAAAACAAATACATTCAACATACACAAGATACATATCTAGTATGGGAGTCAAGTCTAGTTTGATGCCTGAGGGGTTGACTTTTATTTCACGGCGGTCCCACGAAATGGAAACTTGATCTCCTCCACACTATGGTTAGAATAGGTTGGTTACCTGTAGATAAGCCCCTTCTCCCCCCCCCCCACGTATGTCAGAAATGCCCAGGATGGGGTTATAATAAAATAAAATGTATATAGTGTATGTTTTCATTAAAGATCTTCATAGTTATTAAGACATTTGTATATAATGGAATATATTATAAATACCAATATCATGATATTATTAGTAGTTATATTTTAATATCATATGCATCTTCCGAAATGACTTAAAAGAAGATAACCTACGGACATTTTAAGGTAGAAATATTATTGGAGAGCTACTATGGTTAGTTTCTACACAAGTCTGTATCGAGTCATTGTATCATTCATAACATATTTACGTTTTGTATTTTTAGTTTACATAAAGTTGTAAATTTCATAAAATAAAGAAAGAAAAAATGTATACGCAGCTAACAATCACAGTTAAGTATTCGAAAATGGCTGTTAGCTGTTTAAAATATTTGTAATAGTATGATAAATAGCAACCTGTTACTGCCCACCATTTTATTTAAATTCTGTTAACGTACATTGACTTTGTAAAATAAAAGGTAAAAAGTCATAGACTTATTTAAAGAAGGTAAACCTTTTTTCGAATTCAGCGCCTAAGAGTTGATAGTTTTAAGCATTTTGAAATAACAGGTGTCCTTGAAAAATATGTATTCACAAATATCCAAACACATTATTTGTTTTCACTGCATTATAATAAATCATATAGTATTTCAAAAAATGGTAATAGAAATCAGAGAGCACATTCACACCATACCAGGAATATAAATTAAATAACAAAATCATAAATAGAGAATTAAGAAATGTACTACACTTAAACTTAAAATAAAATAACACTTTAAACATATTGCTTCCAAATTACTATGTTGGCATTCAGCATGGGAAACTCTGAGCCCCCCCCCCCCAAACCACCATCACTTGTGAAGGAAAAACAGAACTCCGAAAGATCCCGGCGCGTCACTCTCAACCGCGTCACTGGTATCCTAATAGTAAAGATAATTTAAGATACTTATTCCCCAAAACCATTTTGATACCAGAAAGAGAACAATGATCGACGAAAATTTATTTTCGTTTTTAATTTATTCCAGAAATCTGATTAGTTTTTAATTTTGTCGACCTTATGAGATAAATTTATTTCAGTAAAGATGTAAGTTAATGATGAGAATCACAGGATGAATCAGGATCAGGCATTTACATTATAAATGCAGTAAAAAACTGAACATACGGATTTGAGCTTTAGGGCTCCACTAAACCTTCGAATTTCTCTCGTATCCAATCCTTACAATCCAAAATCCTTATTTTGTCACAAATAAAATCATACATTAACTCCTTAATGTTCCATATGTAATCGATTTAGACTGAAGATATAATTCCTTCCTTTATAAACTCTCAAACCATCCAAACCCACTAGTTTCTAACCTTGCTTCCTCTTCCATTTCATATAATCCTCCGAGGCACCAAATAAGAAGATGGCCACGAGACCTGCTGATGTAAAAACATCATTAGAGTGCTCTCAATGGGTAATTTCTCTACACGCCTGTATCACCCCATTAAAAAATTACATCTAATTTACTGGATATATCTGTAAATATATATAGTATACTGTAATGGATATAGTTGTAAATTTCAATAAAGACAAAAAAAAAAAGTTCATACCCAAAACTATCTAGCTCGAACCAGATATCGTATCGCAAGTTTCTAACCTTGCTTCCACCTTCATTCCGAACAATCCTCCGAAGCGTTTGAAAAGAAGATGGCCTCGAAACCTTATATTGCAAAGATGTTTTTAGAGTGCTACCAATGGGTAGTTTCTCTACATGCTTGTACCATACCATTATGATATTATTTCAAATTTATTTGTATTTAATGTATTTGTAACATTTGTAAATATCAATAAATAAAAAATATATAGTAAAACAAGTTCTCTTGAAGTTTCATTGACACATTAAAGATAAAATAATAATTGATGGTAGTAAATAATGCATTTTCCAATCCTCCAGCAGTAGAGAGACTCCTTTACCTGGAGAACTCAAAGAGCGGCGAGGATAAATAAAGGGAGGCTGTCAGTGTTGGGGAGAGACGTGTGGGCGTGGCCAGCCTCCCTCCATCCCTCAACATCTGTCCTCTTCTATATGCTTCTTCATCTCCCATCGTTAACCTTCAGCTAGTTCAGGTCATCGATGGGATGATAACAGGTAATCTTCTCTAAATGAACCGAATACTGAAATCCTAGTCAGCTGCCAAGTTCTTTCCTTTCGATTAAGAGTGATTTTGAATCTAGTACTACAGTATTCGCAACAAATTTAAAAGCGAAACTAGAAATTAAAAGCGCAATCAACCGAAATTAATTACTACTAAACTTTGGGGGTCTAAAATAAATCATTTTCTTTTCATCAAATCTTGATCTCTGTATAACAATTACCTCTGTACAACGTGGGGCAATGAACTCATGAAGTCAAAAAATTGTTTTTAAGAAGTTTCCCAATTTAAATTTATTATAAATTATTAGACTGGTTTTTGAGAAAACAGTGAAAATGTGACAGTATAGACTTGCGCATCAGATAAGTCATTTTTAGCGAAAATGCTACTTTAACATTCCAGGGATATAAACACATTAAATGAGAAAGTTCGTGAAGCTTTCTTTTTTCAAGGTTTATCTCTTTGGCCAACACTCACACACTTGAGCAGGGCTAAACACACACACATACACAATCGGCTTTATAAAATATGCCATACAAATCTCGGTGAGGACCTCCTTTAATCTGGTCCCAGGAAGAGCCGAAAACAGCGGTCATTATATTGTTAGATTTGTTTGAGGAGTTCCATAACGAGGAAGTTCCTGGAGAGCAGAGCAGGAAATCGGCCCTGGTGAACATCCTGTCGAGTTAGGGAATAATTGTAAAATACACTAAGCAGGCACGCAGGAAATGGTATCTTCTTGGTACCGGATCTAAACTTAATAAAACATTTTTCTACTCAGCTCACTACTTTTCGGCTTTCGGCTAAGATCATCAACAAAAATTTTAATGATTGGTACTTTGTGTACGAGGTTGCTTAAATGCTCAAGAGGTCCATGCTTCAAAAACAGTTGTAATTCCTACGAATTTAGAACAGTTTGTAAACTAATCTATACGAAAGATATTACTAGATACATAAATATAGCATTTATGTATCTAATGATTTATGTATCGAATAAATGTATCGTTAGAATACGAAATAATGTAATTTCAGTGTCTTCTTCTTAACTTCAATTACCTATTGCTTAGTCCACTCGGCCACGCATAGGGGGCCTATGAACTCAATTTATTGTTACAATTCTTGAAAATATTTAGAATTATTATTGTATTGAATAGATATTTTATTTTAACCTAAAATTCTTCTATTAACACAATACATCGGTTCTCCAATTAATTTCATACATGAATAAGAATTAGGACGAGGTTAAAATTCAAAAATCACTCACTAGATAAATATGACCCATCCATCGTTTCCGTAATACACTATTAATGTAGTATTTTAATGAAGTTAGGCCTATCTGGACATACGGAGTTGAGCTATGGGGCTCCAACAAACCATCGAATTACTCACATATCCGATCTTTACTATCCAATATCTTTCGTAAAATCCTTAATGCTTCTTGCTTTGTCACAAATAAATTATTCAATAGTAACCTCAATGTTTCATTTGTTGCCGATTTGGCCAGAACCAGATAACAATGCTTCCATGATAAACCATACCACCCAAACCCACTTGTTTCTAACCTTGCTTCTCCTTCAATAACTGATAATCCTCCTAGGTGCCTAAAAAGAAGATGGCCTCGAATTCTTCTCGTCTAGAAATGTTATTGGAATTCTGTCAATGAGTAGATACTCCACATGTTTGTATCACGTCATTTTATTAAAACTAACAGCAAATTTACTTGTTGTATATATTTTAATACAGTTGTAAATATCAATTAATAAATTATAAAAAAAAGATAAGTTATCTGGCTCTATTTACTGTTTAATTATACTTGATATATTTGTTTTTGTAAAAGTCTGACAATCTGTAATATCTTAGACCAGTAATATCAGTCAAGTAAGTGGGCATATCAGAAGATAGGCTCGCGTAATCATCCTGTACGGAATGTTCCATTTTAAGCATATGGATAGGGACTAATCAGTGACATGCCTTCCGTCACTATTATTATTATTTTTTTTTTTTGGGGGGGATTTTTACGTAATTAGATCCCGATCCTTCTCTCTTTCATTTTAGATGTATGCCCTGGTATATTTTACGATCAGAAACGAGCCGATTATTAGGATGTTTGCTTAAATCATAAAACCGTAGTATGTTTTTGTCCATTTGCAGCTAACATCAAAGATGATATTTTTTGATCGATTTTGTGGTATTGGAATGAATAATTTGATTCATACGCACGTGTTTACCAAAACATTAGCAATTAAAAACATCACATATAAAATTATATGAGAACATCCTGAGGAGTTCCTACACCTGAGAACTCCCCGGTTTCCTCCTAATCTCATTGCTAGTATTTAAAGCAAATGAAGACTAATACCTTTTTACACAAATGGTATGTTAGTTAGTTAGAAGTAATATTAAATATTTTTAGCATGAGAAATAGATAAGAGACCTTGCACACTGAGTACTCTGACCCACCCTGAATACATGTTTATAAAGATGGATCTACAACGAGGGCTGTGGCCTATTGGGGAATGGTCTAAGAATTTATAAAGGAAACTTCGTGGTATTTTATGGCTCCCAACCAGATAAGCCTTTATTTTCCGAATCTGACGAAGGGTCAAGGTCAAAGGTTGATGCATTGCGCATTCAAGAGCTCAAAGTACTTTTTTTGAGGATGATAGACAGAACAAATGAAGGCGGACCAACTGCACGAGCTCTTCGAACTGTCCACCGTAGTCGAAGGTAACGTAAAGTTTTTCGACTCGTAGCAAACCTCATCAACCCACTCTTCAAAATCCTGACACCAGCGTTTTGGCCACCTTGCGGTGCGTTGACAACAAATAGTCAACCGATAGGAATCATGGATAAAGTGACGTGCCAGGACACATAATTAGGTTGAGTATTTAGGTATAGTTAATATAAGATATTTCAAATATAATATGTGCCTCATCACATAAAACCTACTACATTTTTAATGATGAGATAGTTGACCAAAGAAAATAATATGGTTGTAGGTGCGGTAACAAACTAACAATAATAAGTTGAGAAAACTTATTTAATAGTGCCAACGTTTCGGCAAGAATTTCTAGCCTTTTTCAGGGCTATTTCAGTAGAAAATCGGAAATCTCTTTACTTACAGATTTCTGATTTCCCACTAGTAGCCCTAGCGAAGACTAGAAATCCAAGCCGAAACGTTTCACTATTAAATAAGTTTTAATAAACACATCAAGTAAATTTGCTGTAAGTGATATTATGACATGATAGAAACATGTGGAGAATCTACCCATTGATGGAACTCGAAAAACATTTCTAGAGGAGAAGATCTCGAGGCCATCTTCTTTTCAGACGCCTAGGAGGATTATTAGGTAATGAAGGAGAAGCCAGGTTAGAAACAAGTGGATTTGGGTGCGCCAATATTAAAAAAAAAAAATCTTTTATACATTTTATGAACAATACATTTTTTTTTTTTTTTACATATTTTCACATTTTCTCTGTATATTTATTTTAATGTTCTGTCAATTCTTACAATATTAGATTAACTTTTATTAATATATTTGTTTGAGAGTGGTTTAGTACCACTCTTAAACCACTCTCAAACAAATATATTAATAAAAATTAATCTTATATTGTAAGAATTGATAGAACATTAAAATAAATATACAGAGAAAATGTGAAAATATGTAAAAAAAAAAAAATGTATTGTTCATAAAATGTATAAAAGAATTTTTTTTTAAATATTGGCGCACCCT